>NW_020897836.1:184107-244625 GCF_003984885.1 Neopelma chrysocephalum | reverse complement strand
GAGCTGTGGGGTGTTATAGGGCAGTGTCCTCACTGTCCCTGTGAGCTGTGAGGTGTTACAGGGCAGTGTCCTCACTCTCCCTGCCCATCTGAGCTGGGTCAGAGGCTGCAGGAGCTGTGTTGTGTTATAGTTTTCCCAGGCTGTTTGTGACTGGAAGCTGCTCCAGGACTTCTCCATGTGTATTCCAGGGGCTGCCATGAGGGACACGACCCCACCCCACCTCCGTGAGGTTCCACCCATCCCTTCCCCCTTGACACACACACACACTCTCCCCACAAGGTGGTTCTGACCCAAGAATCACTGATCTGGTGTCTAACAGGAGAGCCTGAGGGCAGTCTGGGGGATGATGAGTTTTTGGGCCATGATCTGATGGTTAGATATGATAATTAGCCATTATTATAAGGCTGTAACAGCTCTTCTGTGTGCTTGTGCTGAATGTCCTTCATGCACCTTGTGGCCTCAATAACGCCCTGCTCTCCACCCAACTTCACCAAACAGTCTGGGGAATTTTTCCTTTGGTTTTTGGCCTCACCAGGTGTCCCTTTTCCCTGCAGGGGAAGGTGGCCCAGACCGCCTGCATGTCGGCCTGCAAGCACCTCTCGACGTCGCTGCTGCAGCTGCTGCTGGAGGCCGAGGTGAGGCAGCTCACGCTGGGGGCCCTGCAGCAGTTCAACCTGGACGTGGAGGAGTGTGAACGTGAGTGCCCTGTCACCCCCTGTCCCCTTGCCTTGCCTTGCCTTGCCTTGCCTTGCCCCTTCCCTCTGTGTTTTGGATCTATAGAACCATAGAATCATAGAATCATAGCATCATAGAATCATAGAATCAGCTGGGTTGGAAGGGACCTCTGAGATCATCAAGTCCAACCCTTGATCCAACCCCGCCGTGGTTCCCAGCCCATGGCACTGATGCCACATCCAGTCTCACCTTAAAAACCTCCAGGGATGGAGAATCCACCACTTCCCTGGGCAGCCCATTCCAATGGCTGAGCACCCTCTCTGGAAAGAAATTCTTTCTAATGTCCAACCTAAACCTCCCCTGGCCCAGCTGAAGACCCTGAGCCCTCTTGTCTTGCTGATCTTTGCCTGGGAAAAGAGACCAACCCCCCCTGGCTCCCCCCTCCTGTCAGGGAGTTGCAGAGAGTGAGGAGGTCTCCCCTGAGCCTCCTCTTCTCCAGGCTGAACAGCCCCAGCTCCCTCAGCCTCTCCTCACGGGAATTGTGCTCCAGTCCCTTCCCCAGCCTCGTTGCTCTCCTCTGGACCTGCTCCAGGACCTCAATGTCCTTCCTGAGCTGAGGGCCCAGAACTGGACACAGCACTCCAGGGGTGGCCTCACCAGCACCGAGTCCAGGGGAAGAATCACTTCCCTGGACCTGTTGGCCACACTGTCCTTGGGGCAGAGGAAGCTCAGCAAGTTCTGAGATTTCAAAGTTTTGGTCTTCCTTTTCCTCTTTATTGCTGTGCTGGTGCTCTGCAGAGCATCCCTGCTTTTTGAGGTGGAGTGGTTTAAAAAATAGGAGACATTTGAGTGCAGAAGTTTATATTTAGGACTCTTTAGGAGAAGCTCTGGAGCCAGGCTGGAAGAGCTGGAGGGGTTCCCCTGGAGATGAGAAGTCTCCAGGGAGAGCTGAGAGCCCCTTGCAGGGCCTAAAGGGGCTCCAGGAGAGCTGGAGAGGGACTGGGGACAAGGCATGGAGGGACAGCACACAGGGAATGGCTTCCCATTGCCAGAGGGCAGGGATAGATGGGATATTGGGAAGAAGAAACCCTTTGCTCTGAGGTTGGTGATGCCCTGTCCCAGGTTGGGCAGAGAAGCTGTGGCTGCCCCTGGATCCCTGGAAGTGTCCAAGGCCAGGTTGGACAGAGCTTGGAACAACCTGGGCTCCTCAGAAGTTCTGGTTCTGTTCTGACCTCGGCCAACCGTCTTCTTTTCCTGCTGCAGGGATTGTTTTGCTCACAGTGAAACCTTTTTGCAAACTCAGTGTTATGGGAAAAAAGAGTCTTTGGGACAAACTGACAACATCTGCTCAGAGGTGTGTGTGGAGCATCATGGTGGTTTTGCTCTCAAACCTGCTCATTTTGGGTCATCTGGTGCCCACCTGAATTAAGACCGAAATCCTGAGGTTGCCTCGAAGTTGCTGCTTGTCCTACTCAGTAGAAGGGTTAAAAAAACAGAGCTCAAAGCAGACAAAATACTTTTTTTTCCTCCTATTTTTATAATTGAGCTAAAGCAGAGTGAACACACTTGTGCACAGGCTCCTCTTTGTGAGAGGGATGGATTTATTAATGGGATTAGTGTTGGGATGGATTGGTGGCCGTGGCTGGTGCAAACCCAGAACTTGATAGACCTGATAAGAAGTTCAGGAAATCTTTGCTAATGTATTTTGGGGACCATTTTTTTCCCCCCAAATATCCACTTTTTTGGCTTGGTTGAGGTGGAGATTGGGATGTAACTTGTTAATCATAGAATGAAGGAATGGTTTGGGTTGGAAGGGGCCTTTAAAGCTCATCTCATTCCAACCCCCTGCCAGGGACACCTTCCACTAGCCCAGGTTTCTCCAATCCCTGTCCAACCTGGCCTTGGACACTTCCAGGGATGGGGAATGACTCAGTGCCATCACCTGTGTTGGTTCCATCATCACCTGGCCCTTCCCACTCTCAAAATCCCTTCTTCCACCCTTTATCAAACACGTGTTTCCCTTTGGCTGCACCCACCAACACCGAGATTGAAATTCAGTGCTCAGAAACATCCCCCAGCAAGATTTGTGGTGTTTCTAACGAGCATATTTTTATTTTTTAATGTCCATTTCCAGTTTTCCAGCCCTCAGCCGAACAACCTGGGAGAAAGATCCCTGGTTAATGAGTCATATCCCAATCCTGCAGTTATATCACGTGTCACAATGAAGGCAGGGCCTTATTTTTCTTTCAGCAACCCCAAATTCTTCCTGTCTAATTTGGGGACCCATCAGTTCTTTGGGAGCAGATGAATTCCAATCAGTGCCCACAGAGGGACAGGAGATGTAGCTGGAAATAATGGGACCCATTTGTCATTAATAATTCCCTCTGTTTTGGCTGCAGATCCCGGCAGTTTTCTGCCCCATCGGGAACAGGGATCACTCAGCAGCAGCTCTTCCCTGCTGCAAGGAAAACAGATGGCATTTAATTCCAGGTTCAAAAGCACAATTCCTTAAATTCCAGTTGTTTTTGGAGGCAAGACCAGGAGCACTCAGACCTTGAGGAGCAGGTGACTCCAACCTGGGACAGGTGACCCGCTCCCCCATCCCGAGGTGCCGGAATGGAGACGGATTCCGGAGCTGGAATCTTCCAATCCATCACTGTCAGTCCCGGAACATTCAACCCAGACTAAGCCTTTTTCTTCCTTTTCAGCAGTAAAAACGTCTGGTGTCTTTGCTGACACCGGGAATCATTTTACTTCTCTTTTTTTGGGGCCGCAATTCCTCAAGTTTTTCATGTCAGGATGAGCCAATTCCCAGAGTGAACTGGTGCTTTCAAAAAATATGTTTCAATTTGATTTTTTCTTGGTTTTTTTCTCGTTTATTTTTTAGTTTTTTATCTGAAAGCACAGGTGTGAATCTCAGCATCTTTATTATACCAGCTTTGAATCTCAGCATCTTTATTGTACCATATTTAACTTCATGCCTTTCCCTCCATCCTCTTCCTCCCCCCAGATCCCCAAATCTTCCTTAGTTTATTAATTTTATCATATTAAAATAGGATTTCAGAGCTGTTTGGAGCACTTCCAGTGAGTGCTGTGATGTGGGAACGAGGCTACAGGGTTTTGATCCTGGAGTTTATCAGGCTTTTGTTTAAGTTTCTTCTGATGCCAGAGGAATAATGTGATTAAGAGAGGGGTGAGGCAAATCAATAGAAGGACTTATTTGTATATTAAGAAGAGTTTGTAGGTGGTGAAGATATTTTTCTGCATATTAGAGGCAGATATGAAATGCATTACAGGAAAATGGGTTTATATTCACAATCAACAATAATAGAGGTGAAAAAGGTGGGGATTTAGGTGAGGGACAGGACACAGGCAATGGCTTCCCACTGGAAAAGTGAAGATTTAGATTGGATATTGGAAATAAATCCTTCCCTGTGAGGGTGGTGAGGAACTGGAATAAATTTCCCGGAGAAGCTGTGGCTGCCCCTGAATCTCTGGAAGTGTCCAAGGCCAGGTTGGACAGGACTTGGAGCAACCTGGGCTAGTGGAAGGTGTCCATGCCCATGGCAGGGGGTGGAACTGGATGATCTTAAGGGTCCCTTCCAACCCCAACCATTCCATGATTCTGTGATTAGTTTTCCCAGACTGTCCCAAATACAAGATGAACCCAGTTTGGATGAGCTGCATGGGTGGCTTTAAAGAACATCTTTCCATCATGGACAAGAGATCCTGATGCCTGTACAAGGACACAGTTCAGCTCATCCCTGGGACCTCTCAGACCCTCTGTTTTCCCAGTAGGTTGCAGTTCCCTGGGAGGACGAGAGGAGCACATCCCACATTCCTTCCTTCCCACCTCTCCGCCTGTCAAAACCCAACCCTCCCTGGGAAACAAAACTGCCTTTTCCTGCTGTTAAAGTGGAGTGGGGTGATCTGTGCTGACAGCAGAGGTGGTTTCCCATCTTCCCAGAGCTGCTGTTTGTGCTCTTGGAAATGGGAAGGCAGATTTATGGGGGCTCCAAGTGACCACGGGCACAGAACTGGGAGCTTCTGCTCCACGGCTCTACGACCTTCCCGTGCTTGGATTGATCCTCCTTTATTTCTCCCTGAATTTATACCACCTTCATTTCCCTCAGCTGACCTTTCTTAGAGGTTGCAGAGCACTCAGAGTAGGAAGAGGGTTATTCCTGGTGAATTAGTGCCTATAAATATTCATGGAGAAGCTCCTGACCCCATCTGTGAGCTTCCGAAAACACGTACCCTTTCTGTCAGGATGCTGATGGGAATATTTAGACAATGCTCCCTACTTTAGCACAGGTCTTTGCAAGCCTGACTTGGGCAAACCCTGGGAGTTTGTGTGATGTCAAAGAGGAATTATCTCTCTCCAGCATTTTGACTTTGCCCCTGAGCTGAGAGGTCCTGCTTCCTTCACTCCCTCCAACCATCACATGATTGTGGGCCCTTCATCTGTCCTTTTATCTGTCACCTTCTCTCCTTTTAGCTTCAGTATTTCCCTGTTTTCCTTCTATCTCCTTTGAAAACCTGTTACTACTCCTGTGGTGTCCCCTCAGCCTCTCCTGTCCTTGTGTCTCCAAATTCTGCTCTCTGCTACAACATTTTGAAGATGTTTCTTACCAGGAGGGTGGGGAGGCCCTGGCACAGGTTGCCCAGAGAAGCTGTGGCTGCCCCTGAATCCCTGGAAGTGTCCAAGGCCAGGTTGGAGCACCCTGGGCTAGTAGAAGGTGTCCCTGCTCATTGCAGGAGTTTGGAACTGGGTGATCTCTCTTCCAACCCAAACCATTCCATAATTCTCTGATTTTGGATACTGTCCATCTCCAACACCTCCCCGTGTTCTACTTTGTTACCAGGATGTGAACTGGTATTTATATCCCCATCTTCAGAGTCCTTGGCAACTCTGTCAGGAGAGGTTGCCTCTGTCCACCCCTGATTTTGTTTGAGGAATTTTAGGAGCTCCCAGTTCCTCAGCTCTGCACCACCTTCCCTTCCCACCTGTCGTGGACACACAGTATTGATGCTCATCAACCTTTGCAGCCCAAATTAGAATCCCAGAATCCCAGAATGGTTTGGGTTGGAAGGGACCTTAAAGATCATCTCATTTCAATGCCCTGCCATGGGGACACCTCCCACTATCCCAGGTTGCTCCAAGCCCCATCCAACCTGGCCTCAGACACTTCCAGGGATGGGGAGTCCACAACCTCTTCAGCCGGTGTGAGATGTTCACAGTCCACTTTTTCTAGTATTTTAATGAAGAACTAAGAGACATCCATTGTGCATCTCAGGTTATGGCTTTGGGAACCCATGGAGATCCATAACTCGATTCTTGAGCCTGTCCTATGGATCGTGTGCCAGATTTCATGACACTTTTCCTTCCTGAAGAGCTTCTTTTTCTTCTACTTGGAAACATCTCATGGTCCACCACGGAGAAGGACCAGCAGGTCATCCCAGCCCCTGGGAGCACTTGTTTCTCTGCAGTGACAGCTCTCCAGGCTCAGCTTGGTTCCAGCAGGGAAACAAATGATGGAGAGGGATAGAAATTTTTCTTTAATCTGACCCAGTTCAGGGTATTTTGGGTGACTCCTCCCTCTTCCCACAGCTCTCTGGAATTACCCAGATGGGAATGAGCTTTGGTAATTCGGTCTGTGATGGGGAACAGCTTCAAAGTGGGGTTGTGTGGGAATTGTGTGGGTGAAGGATAAGCTCGGTGTGGAAACTGGGTGAAGTAGAAGCTCAATGTGGAAATTGGGACCTTCTCTCTGTTTCTCTTGCCTCAATTCCTACCCATCATCTCCCACCTCTTTTCCTCACAAACTTCTCCAGCGTCCACACGGAGATTTATTCCTCAGCTTCAGTATCCTCAAGGTGTCACTTTGTCCCTCTGGAAGAGGAACAAGACGTCCCATCACTTGGCTTTTCTAGGATAGTCTTCCAAGGGTTTATCTGAGGAAGATGACTTTGAGACCTCCATCCTTCCCTGAGGAATACTGAGATGGTTTTTCCCCCAAAACTTGTCCGACCACCAGCAGATTGTCCAGGTTCCCTTCCACAGGAGCTGCTGGAACTTCGATCCTGCGTCTCCGCCGTCAGGAATTCCGATGGCGTTGTGTAAATCCTCCCCCAAAATGATGTTTTTGAGGAACGAAGCCGCCAGCTGTGCCCCTTTGAAGTGCCAGGACGTGCCAGGCCCCGTGTTTGGGGGCACAAAGGAGGTCCCCCCGCCCGCCATCGTCGCTTTACAGTGGATGTCTCTTTTCTGGTGGGCGTTTGAACTCTTTATTCTTTGTCCATTGTAAAGGGCTTAACGGTTCCTGTGCCTTGATTCTTTCATCAGTGAAATGTTTTGGAAGGGAGGTTAGAGTCCCCCTGTGACCTGCCCTGGGTGGCCCAAGCCTGTAGCCCTTGCAAAGACATTACTTTTTTGGCCTGAACACAAACCCCTCAAACCTTTAGCCTGGCTAAATGCTTTGTACAAACAGCCGCATACTGATCTGCTCTATTCTCCTGTGATTTTCTGCTCAAGGGGCTGTACTGTGGGTTGCTTGCTATGTTTGCCACTTGCCTTGGTAGTGAAGACAGAACAATAAACGAATCCGACAGTACTGAGGCCAACACTGTGCTTGGTTGTTCTGAGAAAATTATCCTGAAATCTGGTTGAAGAGATTAAAACCAAGAAGAACTGGCTGTGTCTCTCCTCTAAAGCTCCGTTCTCTTTTTTGTTTCTTCTTTTTTTTTTTTCCCCCCCTTTAAGACTCTGTTCATTCCTCCTTCAAACCAAGTTGGTGGCATTGGTATGTAAAGTGTGACCTACGATCACAGGAGTACGGCCGTGGGGTGAAGTGTTGCATTCATTCCTGCCCGGGCTCCTCCCAGCCAAGGGCTGGAGCGGCTTTTTTGGAGTGTCTGGGCCGTGTTCTCCACCTCGTTTCTCCTCTAACACGAATCATATCAGCTCGTTGCGCTGCTTGGATGTCAGTCGTGGAATCACGGAATGGTTTGGGTTGGAAGGGACCTTAAAGATCATCCAGTTCCAACCTCCTGCCATGGGCAGGGACACCTCTCACTAGAAGGTTCCAGTGCGTTGTTAATTCAGTAGAGACTCTTCTTCTAGTGAGAATTGCTCTTCAAACAAGTGTTGGTTCAATGTGGGACCATCATCATGTGCTGTGGTCACTCACAGCTCTCCCAGCCTTCCTCCCCTATGATTCCTGAAGAATCACAGAATCACAGAATGGTTTGGGTTGGAAGGGACCTTAAAGATTCCAACCCCCTGCCATGGGCAGGGACACCTTCCACTTGCCCAGGTTGCTCCAAGCCCTGTCCAACCTGGCCTTGGACACTTCCAGGAATGGGGCAGGCAGAGCTGGGAACAATGGGAAGGGACAATGGGAAGAGAGAGCTAAAGGTGAGCTGCCGATGAGCATCCACATCTTGGGCTGGAATCTCTCTTGGGTTGCTCATGAGCAGATGACAACAGTGACAAATTCACGGGTGTTGTGCAAACATCCCCAGTCACAGCCACTTCCTCGTGAGGGTTTGACGTTCATGCTTTTGGGAGGATCTTAAATTTCACAGCTCCCTGTGTGCCTCTTCGCTCGATTCCTACCAGCTGCAAAGCCCTTCATCCAAAATAGAAAACCCGCTTTCGTCGCGGCCCTTTCAGGGTTTGCTTCCCAGTGTTCCTGCAGATATAATCGGGAACATGATGTGACCCCATCCTTGGATGGTGGGACATTGGGACCCAGGGATGTCTGAGCCACCCAGGGGAGTTTCATCCCTTGAGAAGATGCTCCAACACTGTTTCTCACATCTAAATATTTTTAGCTTCTCAGGTATGTGCTTTTCCAAAGCGGGGCTGGTTTAGGATTGATGTGGCTTTGGGGATAATTTTTCCAGATGAGGCAGTGGGGTGCAGAGGGATTGTGTGAAGATGATTTATCCCTTGCAGATCAGAGGCAGAAGGCTTGGGTTAGTCCTCCCTTGTGTGTGTGCTGGCTCGGGCAAGCTGCAGGCAAATTTTACAGCCAACATACATTAAAATGCCTTTACAGTTAGGATTAATTAAACCAGTTTTCTGGGGGGTAAATGTAAACTCCCTGTGTCCTGAATGTTGCAGGATTGGGCAGTGAAACTGGTTGGAAGCTGAAACAGCTCCGATCTCATGGAATCATGGGATGGGTTGGGTTGGAAGGGACCTGAAAGCTCATCTCATTCCAACCCCCCGCCATGGGCAGGGACACCTTCCATTATCCCAGGTTGCTCCAAGCCCCTTCCAACCTGGCCTTGGACACTTCCAGGGATCCAGGGGCAGCCACAGCTTCTCTGCCCAACCTGGGCCAGGGCCTCCCCACCCTCCCAGCCGACAATTCCTTCCCAATAATCTCTGTCCAGTCCTATCCCGTGCAAAACTCTGCAGGCACAACCACGAACGGTTCCTCCTGGCTCTGCCTTGTGCTTTTCGTGCTTTTCCTCTCCGAAACCTAGATGGGAGAGGTCACATCCCGAATTTCTCTTGGTATTTTTGTTTTTTGTATTTTTTCATTATTCCTCTCGAGCAGCAAGGTGGGATAGGAGTGCTGGTTTTCCAGGCGTGTTTGCTGCTGTCCTGCAGCAGTTCTCACTTGACTGATCACCGCGAAGATGAGCGATGGCTCCAATCTCAAAGCTCTTCTGGCGTCTGAGACTATTAAAAAGCAGAGCTGTGGGTGTCTGACAAGTGGCCACAGTGCCCCTGGAGGTACCTGTGTCTGTGTTGAAGGATGTTCTCCATCCCAAGGTTTTAATGGAAGGTGGAACGAGAAAGTTGACAAATAACCCTTCTTTGCTTCCCAGAAATAAGAACAGGGCTGAATCCTGGTGTCTAATTCATTAATCTCTTCTCGTTAGAGCCGTGGGGCTGCTCCTGGGATGGGGCTGCTCTAGGAATTCTTTCAAAATAGGAATGTGATGATTTATTTGCCCTCTTCTGCGGCATTTGCTTGATAGGTTTTGGAAGGAGAAGCGTTCAAGGAGAAGACCATCTGGCACGAAGTGACTTTGTCCATTAGTCCCTCTGATTAGCCACGGAGACAAAAGGCAAAACCCTCCTTCCTTATTGTCCAGCCATCCTTAACCCTCAGATTTGTGGAGCTTTAGGAGCTGTTCTGAGGATCTCTGTGGAGTAAAAAGCAGGATAGTTGGGCAATAATGGGCCATATAAGTGTAAAATCTATGTGCTGGTGCATATTTTCCTCTCCCTTCTTCCTCATCGCTCGGTTTCATCCCGAGAAAACCTTTCATTCCAGGGTTGAGGGCAGATGCTCCCGCTCGAGTCTTTGGCGACGTCGAGTTGTGGCTTCGCAAGGGAGGCCCCGTGGGTGCTGAAAGGAGGAGAGAGGAGATAAAGCTGTAACCAGAGAGGGTGAAAGCGAAGTGAAGTCGGGCAAAACCAACCTCGGGCGCGTCGTCAAAGGGCACCCTTGGATCCGTGCGGTCCTTGGCTCCGCTGAGTGCCGTGGAAGGACTGAGGTCCTCCGACACGGCTTCATTCAAGTGGGTTTAGGTTTGGCTTAAAGGGTGGATTAGAAGAAAAAAATGAATGACCAGAGTATGAAATTTTGGCCAGGTTACACTGGGGAAGGAGATAAACGTGGCCCTGGGGAATATTCTCTTCGCCTCGGAAGCCGATGTTGTTCAGTTGTCAGATGTCTTCATCCACCGGGAACCAACGTGCCACCCAACGGCTCTTCCCGAGAGCCACCAGATCATGCAAATGATCTTTGCTGCCCAATAATTAATGGTGCTGCCGGGCATATTTTTTTGATGAATGCTCGTGGGGCCTGGTGACAGGCGTGAAATTAGAAAATTCCTTCAGCGCCCTAAAATATAAATAGCTTTCGGAACTGAAAAGGGAGTTTTCACAGCTGAAGATTTTATTGTGTCGAGAGGAAAAAACTTTTCCACCCCCCCGTCCCCCCTCTTTCTTCTGGGCGAGTTGTTTGTCCGTTCACAAAACAAATACTCTGGAGCCCAGTGCGGCTCATGGGAATAAATTTCAGGTCGAATTAGTACAGTTTCCTTGCTGTCAGGACGGTGGAATTAATGGTGTTTTGATGACACGAATTTTGAAGGGCGAACAAAGACGCTGAAGGGAGGGAGACATGACTCCTTAGAAGCGCGGTCCTCCTCTCCCCCAGCCTCTCTTGTCTTCCCTGTCATCCGTCTGCCAATCTCCCTGTCCATGGTTAGTTAAAGGCGCTTTTTATCCTCTTTTCTTTCCCACAGAGTTTGCCAGATCCGGCCCAGTGCCTGGGTTCCAAGGGGACACGCTGCAGTTGGCCTTCATCGACTTGAGACAAGTAAGTCTTTGTGTTTTTGTTTTTTGTTTTTCTTTTAAGATGTGTGACTGAAGACCATCAGGTCTTAAGGGAAGGGGAGAGGAGGGGAAACGGCGTCAGTGATTTACGCCAGAGACCTATATTTCCCCCCCCTCCTCCTCCTCTCCTGTCTCTCGAAGCCACCTCCTTATTGAGCGCTCCGGAGGCTCCTGGAGGTGGTGGAGGTGAAAAGGGCTGGTGGGACGGGGCTGAGGAAGAAAGCCAGGCCTGACCCTGGGCCGGTGGGGCCCATTGTGCTCCCGTTGGCTTCTGCGGCCGTGGCGCGGAGGGAACGCGGCGGCTCCGCGGGCGGACGCCGAGCAGGTGGTGGAACAGAGAGAGCAGTGATGCAGAGCCCGCCCGCCTCGGGGACTTTTGTTCCTCAGATAATGCCCCCAGAGGCGTTTGAGAGGGCAGGGGGGATTTTTGCATTCCCCTGTGCCCCTTCGAGGGTTTGTGGCCCTCTCTGGCTCGGCCACCCCCCCCTCCCCGGTCCCCTCTTGCCCGGCCACGAATGACAAAGTGGCTCTTGGGGAAGGTGACACTGGGGAAGGCTCCACCCATGGGTGGCCACCTCTGGAGGGGGCCCCATTAGAGCCAAGTTGACCACAGCAGGTAGTGAGGCATCTGTGGGGCTTGGCAAAGCCAGTTTAGGGAAAAGGGCCATTCTGGGGAGTCATTTGTTTGGGCTAGAAATGGGCATTATTGATACACTAGGCCGGGGGGAAAAGTGAGGTGGTCCTGTCATCTCTTGGCACCGAAGATGGATGGGTTGGATAGAAAGTCTGAATGAAGTAAGACTCAATGACTGATGCTTCTCTCCTATTAAAACAATCTTTTTTTGTCTGTTAAACCCCCCTGGCTTTGTCCCTCCTGCCATCATGATGCAGTGCCTCTTGTTTTCAGGGTTGACGTAGCTTGCATTCTGAAAACTTTTGGGTGCCGAGGGTATTTCTTCCATCTGCATAATCCCTTGTATCGATGATCTCCTACCACCGGGGCTCTGATTCACGCTTGGAGCCGCTTTTTAACCCGTCGGGGTTTGAGAACTTCTCAGAAAACCCGATTGATGCGCGGGCAGCAATTTGTCATCCCGCGGCGCTTGTGCGGAGCAGCGAGACGTTTTAATAACGTGGAGGTGCCTCTTTTCGGTCTTGGGCCTGCCAGGAGCTGCCAAAGTTGTTTGCAGAGCGGTCAAAGTAGTGGCAGAGGTGTGGATTATCACTGCCCTGCCTTGACACTTTTATCTTCATCAAGTGCTTCTTGGCACTTGGTTGACCGGGGGGACCCCACGCGCCCGCGGCCTCCCGGGTGTGAGGAGACGTGGAAGCTTTGGGCCTTTTCCAAGCCCCAGGGTGGGAATGCAGGGGTTCTGAAGAGGAAAGCGGTGGCTGTTTGAAGAGTGAGACGCCTTCAAAGTGCTCAGAGAGGTTCAGCCGTGCTGAGGCAGGGAAATAAATGTGTGTGAGGTTCAGAAGTGCAGAGCTCAGCCAAGGGAATCCACCTTGGGGGAGGAGAAGGCTGAGCCTGCTCCTCTGGCAAACGGTCTTCTTTGTGCATGGGGGTTTTCCTCTTTGTTTGGGAAGGGAATCCCAACTTTTTTAATTGTATTTAGAAGTATATCTGAATTTCAAGGCCGGGTTGGATGCGCTCAGAGCAGCCTGGTCTGGTGGAGGGTGTCCCTGCCTGTGGCAGGAGGTTGGAACTGGATGATCTTGAAGATCCCCTCCAACCCAAACCATTCTGTGGTTCTGTGAGTACTGTGAGGAGAAAGGGAAGATGCTCCTGCCTGTGGACTATCAGGTGAGGACAGGCAGTCCTGGGTCTTCTGGATCACAGGGATGCTTGTTGATGCCCAGTGTTGTACAGATAGTGGACAACACCTCACTGCTCCAAGCAGAGATGATTCCACCTCTCACTGCCTTATCAAGTTTAGCAACAGCATGGAAAGGTGAGATAGTTCCAAGATCCCCTGGTCCTGACAGTGGCCTATGGGTCACCCAACTCCATCCATGTGAAGCTGTTTCGTTCTTCAAGTTGGTTTTAATTTGTTCTTTTTGCACGTTGTGTTCTCTGTCTTTATGCCACTGAATTAAACTGAAATAAGGTAGTTTTAAATTAGATCTTGGGAAGATGTGAGGGTGGGGAGGCCCTGGCCCAGGTTGCCCAGAGAAGCTGTGGCTGCCCCTGGATCCCTGGAAGTGTCCAAGGCCAGGTTGGAGCAACCTGGGCTAGTGGAAGGTGTCCCTGCCCATGGCAGGGATGATCTTCAAGGTCCCTTCCAACCCAAACCACTCTGTGATTCTGTGAAATGTTAACACAATATTGACTTAAAAGATACCACCTGGAACTGTTTGTGCTTCTGGCTGTTTTCACTGGGCAGAAATGCACCAAAATAGGGAGGTTAAAGGGATTTCCCCTCCCTTCCCAACATAGTTCAGTAGTAGCTGTTACAGAGCAATTGTAGATCAGAGAAAAAATTCAAAATAATGGGGGGTGATCAAGTTTAGGGGAATGACCAAAATTGATTCTTGGTACAGTAAAATATGAACTGATAGGAAAACGTGGTGACTCGGTTTATGTCTTGAATACAGATCCCTGTAGTGGGAAATAAACACTGAAAAGGTGCTGTCTTGGGGCATCAGAGCTCCTCCTTGAGTACATTGCAGGTCTGATTTTCCTCCTGTGCTCAAGGAAATTGGGAGCAAATCCATCACCATGTGGTGAAGAGGAAAAGAGTCAAGCCCAGATGATCAAAATCACTCTTCCGAGCAGACAGTAATTTAAAAAGGGGCTTTTCTTCCCATCCTGGGACAATTCTAAATCCACAAATACCTCTAATGAAGTGCTAAAATAAACCAAGTTGCATCTCAAATCCTTCTGTAGGAGTGAGACTTGAATATTTAAGGTTTTACAAGGAAACAATGGTTTTCCCCCTAGAGTTTAACTTTGCTCTTACCCCCTCAGTGCTGTGTTTGAGGAATCTAATCCCACAAAAAACCTTGTTAAAATATGAAATAACTGAGCCTTCTGCCTCTTGCTTTCAACCACTGGATGTCCAAATCCCTCTGAGAATCTCCAGGAGCTTTGGGATCAGCCCAGAGCCTGCTCTTGGGATCAGTTCCTGTTTTTTTCTCCGGCTTCTGGCCAGCTGAGAATGCTTTAACTCTGCGTTTCCATGGGTTTGTTGGGAGCAAGGGAGTGGAAGAGGAAGGTCTGATGTTTGTCTGTGGAGCTGCTGCAATGCTGATCTCCCCTCACAGCCAGATCGACGCTCGTGGCCGCCTTCCAAGGGGAATCTGTGTCCAGCACTCCAAGAATTTCACTCTGGGCTCCGGTGAGGGAATGTAGGGGGTGGATTAGAGCTCTGCTCCAGGCCTCTCTCTCCCTCTGTCCAGGGAATCATAAATCCCATGTGTTGAATTTCCTCTGCGAGCGCTAAATTCAGCGTCGAGGGAGATCTGGGGAAAGGCAGGTGGGAACCCACCTGGTTGGAGGGACGTGGATGTGCAAGGGATGGGGACAGGGAGATTCCACTCCTCTCCATCATTTTCGTGGTTTATTTTATGGCTGTGACTTGGTGGGTTTGGATTTCAACATCAGCTCTTCAAAGCCCAGCAGTGAAGTTAAGACAGACAAGATCAGGGTTAGATGGGATATTGGGAAGGAATTCCTGGCTGTGAGGGTGGTGAGGCCCTAGCACAGGTTTTCCAGAGAAGCTGTGGTTGCCCCTGGATCCCTGGAAGTGTCCAAGGCCAGGTTGGATGGGGCTTGGAGCAACCTGGGCTAGTGGAAGGTGTCCCCTGCCCATGGCAGGGGGTGACACTGGATGGTCTTTAAGGTCCCTTCCAACCCAAACCATCCCGTAATTTTGTGTTTACTGCTTGTCCCATAACAGGTATTTTGTGTGTATTTTCCCATGTTGGAAAGCCAGTTGTGGTTGTTGTGGGCTCCTGTTGGATCCTGGCCCAGCTGGGGAATGAAAGGTCTCCCTCTGATGCGTTAATTTTTTTTCCTAATACCTCTGTTAGAGATGCTTAATAAAAACTTGTTCCCCTCAGGAACTCAATTCCCATCTATCCCTTTCATAGAATCCCAGACTGGTTTCCCAGGGAATGGTCATGGCCCCAAACCTTCCAGAGCTCAAGGAATGTTTGGACAACGCTCTCAGGGACAGGGTGGGATTGTTGGGGTGTCTGTGCAGGGCCAGGAGCTGGATGGATGATCCTTGTGGGTCTCTTCCAACTCAGGACATTCCATGATTCTCTGAGATGTATAGCCCTTTCTCCTGCTGCTTCCATGTGGTCCAGGGCTTCCATACCCAGCTCAGGGCATAGTGAAGGGAAAGCCCCTAAAAATTTGGGCCCCTTGACACGACACTGAAGGCTCTGGCCACCTCTGTGCTCTGGTACCTGAGGCGTTGTGATGGTGGGAAGGTGGAGATGATCCCTCCAAGCGCTCCAAGGGACCATCCAGAACAACATTCCCACCATTCCCACCAGGCAGGAAGCTTTGGGTTGGGTTTTTTTTGAACCTGTTTTTACATATTTTGCTGTTAAATGTGGTTTAAAGTCACGAGATATCCGAGGAGCAACATGAAAACAAGACACTGAATGAGCCTCTGAGCCAGCCCCGACTCTGCTGCTGGGGAAACTGGTTTGGCTGATTTTTTCCCAGCTTGTTTTGCTGGTAGATCCAACAGAAGCTGGAAATCACATTAAAGGGCTGATCAATTAAACGAACCATCCTGGCGAGGTGTCTCCTCTCCGCATGTACTTGCTTGTGTCTCCCAAGGGCTCTGTTGGAGGAGGAGCTGCAGACAGATGAGCCGGGTTTGTTAGTCACTGGATGCAGCGGGGCAGAGATGAAAAGGTGACTCATGGGTTTTTTCAGCTCGTTTCTGTGGCTGTTTCTCATCTCCAGGTTGTTCTCTGGGCTCTCATCCCCCTGCCCCACTTGCCCGTCTTCGACCTCAGCTCGGCCGGTTCTCCCATGGCACTGTGCTCTCTGTTTTTCTGGAGAAACTGTGGCTTCCCCATCCCTGGAAGTGTTTGTGGCCAGGTTGGAGGGAGCTCTGAACACCCTGGGCTAGTGGAAGGTGTCCCTTGGAACAGCTGAGCTTTAAGGTCCCTTCCAACCCAAAGCATTCCGTGATTCCATGATTGTGAGAAGCACTCCTGTACTTTTGGGTCTCAACATCTTTGGTGTGTTTAATGCCCTTTGCAAGGAGAATTTACCATGGGAAGAGAACATTTCCATTTCACATCTCCCTTAATCATCAGAGAATCATTAAGGTTGGCAAAGCCCTCCAAGATCATGAAGTCCAACCATCAGCCTCTTCCATTCTCTCCTCTCTTTTGACCTGCATCCCTTCACTCCTGTGTTCATCCTGTGTCCTCTCCTTGCTTAATGACACTTGATTTGACTTACTTAATTCATGTAACCATTTAATTTAATTAATTTAACCATTCTACCACATCCTCCTCTCCAGCCCCGTGATCCAAAGCCCTGGGCTGGCTCTCAAGCCCTTCCAAGTACATTGAAATAATCCAGTGGAACATTGAATTCCGTGAATCCTTCACTCAACCTTGAGCACTGAGAGGTGTGAAGGCACATGCTGCAGTTGAGCCCTAATTCCTGATTTCCCAGCAGTGCTGGGTTGGGGCTGGTGTGATCCCTGCCCTTAGACAGGGGGGTTTGCTGTTAAGATCTCATCTCCAGGCCGTTCATTCCCTTTGTGGCTCCTCTCCGAGCTCCTGCCACTGATGGATATCTCCTGGATAATGCATCCAACGTTACTCATCGTGTTCATTAAGGTGGTGCCCACGGGCCATCCCGTTTTTTTGCTGGGTCTTGTGCAAACACGAAGACCTGAAGAGTCTCAGAGCAGATGATGGAGCCCAGAAAGGGCAGGTGTCTGACTTCCAGCTGAACTAATTACTGCCAATTAAATGATATTTTGTTTCCTGACACCCCCTGAGAGTGATAGAGGCTTTTCTAGGCATCCAGAGGCCATAACCACAGCAGCTTCCCAGAAATTATTATTATTATTATTATTATTATTATTATTATTATTATTATCCCAGAAGTTATGAACGTTATCGCCTTCATCCTCTGACCAACCTCTGGACTTCCACAGACCCAAATTATCCTGGTTTTTCCAACTGCCAGATTGCCAGGGGAGACCAAAGCAAAGGTGCAGCCTGGGGTTCATTTCTGGGGAAACTCAGGGGTGTCTGGGCTGCCCCAGCACCGTGCTGAGGTTCCTCTCCCAGGTTACCTGTAAGACAAAAAAAAAACACACAAAAAAAGACTTGGATATTACTTTTCCCTTTTAAAAAATGCTTGGATTTTTTTTTTTCCTAAATCTACATTTGGAATGAAATTTCCTTTGAAAATGTGTGTAGTTAGAGATTTAATAAGTTACAGATTTAATAAGATTTAATAAGACTCCACCACTGCCCTGGGCAGCTGTGCCAGGGCTGGACAACCCTTTCCATGAAGGAATTTTCCCAATATCCAACCTAAATCTCCCCTGGCACAGCTTGAGGCCATTTCTTCTTGTCCTGTCCTGGGAGAAGAGACCAACCCCCTTTAGTCAAGGTGTTTAGGTGTCTCCATTCATCCCTCTCCCCACCCCATGGCTCCTTAGGAAACTTGGAAGAGGTGAAGAAATGGAAAGAGAAGAGGAAAGGAATGACTTTAGAAACAAGACAAGCAAAATTCACAAACAAAACCCCGAAGATGTTTAATGAGGGTTCTTTTCTTGGCCTAATGACACTTTTGATGTCGCCTGATCCTTCTGCCTTGGTGGTGGCACCTTGATGGTTTAACCCTTTTGGTGACATCCCACCAAGCTGCGTCCTTTTCTCTGGAAAACCACTTGGACCTCAATTAAAAGCTGTCTCAAGGCAGTTGTGACACATCTGAGAAGTAGCAAGAGATGGTTTGCAAGCTGTCTTGGGACCTCCTACAGTTCAGGCTGAGCTCCAACTGATATCCAGGCTCTCCCAGGCATCCCACACCTCTGGAGCTGCTCACTCTGCTCAGGATACTCATTGGGAATGTTGTTCCACGTTGGGAACCCATCGTGGATGATACATAAAGCCATTTTTTCTCCTCTCCAAAGCATCTTTCTGTGGATTCATGTGCTCAGACATGGATTGGTGGGCAGGCATTGCCCAGGGAGCCTTGCAGGAATCCCTCAGGCTGCGGCTGACCCGGCACACCGGGAAGGACATTCCAGGGGCTTGGCCAAACCACTGTGTTTCTTGCTTGTTAGACTCAGGGTTCCTTTTTTTTTTCAGTGCCCAAAACCCCCAATATTGGGAAAGGGCACATTAAGTAGCTTATTTATTTTTAAATCAGTGTTAAGTGCCTGACTCACAAAGGAAGGATCCTTCAAAGTTTGGGCTGGAATTCCAAGCTGTGCTCTGCAGAAAAGGGATGGGGAGAGGGAATGACAACAAGGAGTGAGCTCAGAGGAAATTTAGAGCCTTAACTCTGATTTTCCTGCCTTGTTGGGTTTAAACCAGCCTTTATATTCCTTTAAACCCGGCCTTTTGTAGTTCAGTTGTATTAAAATCACAGCGACCCCTCGGCCTCAGAATCCATCTCTCTCCATCCAGGAAGGATGTGCTGGTGTGGTGAGGATTTAAAAGTGCCTGGATGCTCCCCAGAGCCTTCAAGCAAAACAAAAAAGAAAAAAATGAGGAGTGCAAACATATTCTGTTAGCACTTCTCTGCTCTGCCTGGGTTTCCGTCGCTCGGGCACGGCGGTGGAAATTGTGGAGCCTGTCGACACTTTACGGGCTGGAACAATGAAAGCAAACAAACAATCAAGTCCTCTTTCACTGGGAGGGTTTTTCTGGCCTGGACAAAAGAAATAAAGGGCGGAAATGAGGAATTGAAAGGGAGAAATAGAGTTTTCTGCCTCCTGGTTGGGCACTGAGTTCTTTGAGATGTCGCGTCGCCAGGGCGCGGAGCGGGGATCGATGTCGGGAGCAGGAGATGGTGAGGTGGGAGATGCTTTTCTCACCATAATCATGGATTCACAGAATGGTTTGGGTTGGAAGGGACCTCAAAGACCATATTCTTCCAACCCACCTTCCACTAGACCAGTTTGCCCAAATTTTGTGGTGAAACAAGCAGTGCAGCCACTCAGGTGGGACCCATGGAGAACCTCGGCCAAAGGGGACTTTGCGCTGGCACAGGAACATGATTCCATTGGATTTTATTCCTTTAAGACCCGACTTTGGCCCCTTGGCTCCTCCTGAGCACCTTCAGCTCAGGCTGCCCGTGGTCCATCCCCCTGGAGCAGGTTCAGGGATGAGGGTGGGGGGCAGGATCTCCTCCCCTCTTTGCCCTCTGATTGCGGGAGGCCGAGACAGCCCCTCATCCAACCAGGAAAATGGACACCACTGGAGTTACAGGGCCCACTGGCACCTTTAACCTGCTGATTGAGGCGGGACTGATGGGGAATGGAGAGGGCCAGAGGTGGTTGCCCTTCACCTCAACATCCCCGTGAAACCAAACCCGCCCCCGGCGATCGGTGCGTGCCCGGGAGACGTCGCTGCTGAGCTGGGGAGGAAGAGCATTCCATAAAGGAAGCTTTCATGGAGCTGCCTTTCATGACATCCTACCTTCACCCTGTGCACCGTGGGGGTTCCCCCCCCCCCCCCCCGAGAGCTCCCATTGAAAGAGAAATGTCTCCCAGCTCCCTGGGACACCCCAGCTGGATCTCGGTGGGTGGCAAAGGCAGCTTTGTGGAGCAGCCTTGTCTCGGAAGCCGCGGGGAAACAGAATCCCAATTCATCCGTGTAATTCTTCTCCTTGGGATCTCTCGAGTGCAGCCGGAGCGTTTCAGGGCGAGGAAACATTATCTCCTGGTATTTTGCCAGTCGGCTTTCAGGAATAACCCCCAGTGGTGTGATGGACATCTGGGGGCATCCCACAGGACAGGAGCACTGGTGCTGTTGTCCATCAAGGTGCCCCTGATCCCTCAGGAATGAGCAGTTAATTGCATCCCAGTCACCCAGCCTTGAAGCGCTTCGTTGTCGGAGTCTCCCATGGATTTTTTTTTTCCCCTGTTTGATTTCAAGAGTACAAACACTGAGTGGGGTTTATGTGGAGCTGGACACGTGGATTAAGAGGTTAATCAACGAGATGAGCTCTGTGAGGAAAGGCAGGTGACTGATGTGTGAGAGAGGAGACACTGGAGAGGGAACTTGACCTCTTCACGCTTCAAGTGGAGCCGTGGAGAGAAGCTGCAGGAGTGGTGGTGGAGCTTTGGAGGAATCCATCAGGGAGGAGATGGCTCCAAATAAGCTGAGAATTGAGATTAAGATGAGTTTAATATTCTATTGCAGCCAAGGATTCCTGGGTCACTTGAGGTCAACGTTCTCCACCTCTCTCCTGTCAGCCCTGGTCCTTCACAGTTGTCATTTTTATTGATGAGTTGACAGCAAGGTGGCACTGTAAAGCTAAGAAACATTCACTGTGATTTATTTCAGCTTTTTTATTAGATTTACAGAATCACAGAATGGTTTTTCAGTTAATTAGTGTGTTCCCCCCCCAACAAATCCTGTGATAAAAATGGTAATTTGTGTTCCTGTAGGTTCTGCTGATTCCAGGGCACGTGGGTTTGTTTTTAAGCCCAGTTTTTGTTGTGTTTGGGGTATAATAAATATAAATATATATATATATATGTATATAAATGGGTTATTTTCTAGGCTGGGTCTACCAGGGGGCCACAGGTTGATCTGATGACAGTGGGAAGTTTTGTGCTGCCTCTAAATTGGTGTTTCAGTGTTTAAGTGCAGTTTTCCTACAGAATAGGAGTGGTGCAGGTATTAATTAGGTTGGATATCAGGGAAAATTCCTTCATGGAGAGGACTGTCCTGCCCAGTGCAGGGGTGGAGTCCCCATCCCTGGAGGGATTTCAAAGCCACGTGGATGTGGCACTTTGGGGACAGGGGTCAGTGGTGGAATTGGCAGCGCTGGAAGAACACTTGGACTCGATCTTGGAGGGTTTTTCCAACACAAATGATTCCGTGGTTCTTCAGGTGTGTAAATGTAGGTGCCTGGTGCTGTGACAGAAGCCCAGAGGTGTCCCAGGTGTCCACAAAAGATAGGACAGAGGCTTTCAAGGGATTTTGTGCCTTGCTGGAGCAGCAGCTGGCGGATGCTTTTAGGTGCCTAAAATGGCACCAGATCCTTCACTTGAGGGCCTGAACCGCTTCGTGTGACTGATGGTTGGTTAATTAGATGTGTGTCAGCATCTGTCAGAACCACAGACTGGGGCTTTGAGGTCACAGCTGCGAGTGGAAGGAACGGGAGAGGAGGTTTCAGGGAAGCTGCAGCTTCAGGGAGTCAGGAATTGGGAGGGTGGTGTCCAAATGGTCCTTCTTTTGCAGGTGGAGAGGAAACAACCGGATGGGGGTCGGGATCTGCTCCCCGGGAACGAGGGACAGGGCAAGAGGGAACGGGCTCAGGTTGCAGCAGGGAGGTTTAAGTTGGATATTGGGAAAATTCCTTCGCTGAAAGAGTGGTCAAGAATTGGAACAGGGCAGTGGTGGAGCCCCCATCCCTGGAAGGATTTAAAATCCATGTGGATGTAGCACTTGGGGACAGGGGTTAGTGCTGACCTTGGGCAGTGCTGGTGTCGAGGATCTTAGAGGGCTTTTCCAACTTAAAGGATTTCATGCTCTATGATCCTTCATGCCCAATGTTAAACAAGACAGAAATATGAAGAACCAGGCAGAAATTGGAGCACATTCTGGGAATATCCTCAGTTTTGTTTCCAGCTTTCAGCTTGTCTTCACGTTCCTGCCCCTCAGTAAAACCAACACTTAACCCCGGAAACGGATCAAACTTCACCAAAGCATAAGAGGTTCAACAAGAATTAGAAATCCAAGGTACAATTTTGAGTCAATATTGGCATCAATACCCTCATTATTACCTATTTTTATCCGTGACCTAAACAAGTGTGTGGCTTCCAAGGTGGCACATGAGCTCAGTGGAATGTCAGGAGGGCTCCACGTGCTGGATCCACAGGGAGGAAGAGAGCAATTAGGCTGATGGTCTTTAATTAGAGAATCACTAAGTCATTTAAGCTGGAAAAGACCTCTGAGCTCATCGAGTCCAACCTTTAATTGATGAAGGTTTGGGGTGGTCTGGCCACCAGCACGGAGGGGCAGCAGTTCTCTGCTGGGGGGGGGCCTGTTGGAGGATCTGGTTGGAGGTGGAGCCGGTCAAACACACCCAGATGTTGCACCAGGACCTCTGAACAGGTTTGGAGGCTGGACAGAGAGAGGGCAGGTTTCTTCTGGATCAGGAGGACCTCCTGAACTTCCAGGACTGTCAGGAATGCAGGGGGTAGGAGGAGCAGGACCTTTGTGTGTGTGGAGATGGAATTGGACCCCTGAGGAGTTTCTGGGTGTGTTGGTTGTGCTCTGACACAGCTCAGGGGCATCACGGGATGAAGGTGAGGGGCTGGAGCGTGTGCAGGGAAGGGAATGGAGCTGGGAAAGGGGCTGGAGCAGCAGGAGCAACTGAGGGAGCTGGGGGGGCTCAGCCTGGAGCAAAGGAGGCTCAGGGGGGACCTTCTGGCTCTGCAACCCCCTGACAGGAGAGGAGAGCCAGGGAGGGATCGGGTTCTTTTCCCAAAAAAACAAACAGCAGGACAAGAGGAAACAGCCTCAGGTTGCACCAGGAGAAGTTAAGGTTGGATATTGGGGAAAAATTCCTCATGGAAAGGGTTGTCCATCCCTGGCCCAGCTGCCCAGGGCAGTGTTGGAGTCCCCATCCCTGGAGGGATTTAAAAGCCGTGTGGATGTGGCCCTTGGGGACAGGGGTCAGTGGTGGCCTTGGCAGTGCTGGGGGATGGTTGGACTGGATGATCTTAAAGGTCTTTTCCAACCTAAATGATTCCATGATTCCATGACACGTCGTTTGCAGTAACTCCTGAGGTGAAGTCGAGTGAGTTCATTTTACAGCTCAACCCTTTCCCCACTGAGAGGAGTTAAATTAAAGGATCTCCAGGGGCAGTTGAGGTTCCAGCTGAGCTGAGCTTTCCTCTGGAAATGGTTGTGGCGTTTCCATGGCTTCTGATGAGTCCCAGCTTGTGTCTGACTCGGCTCAGCTGAGGTTCAGCAGTGGGAGAACACAGTGGAGTCTTCTCCACCTCCCTCTCCCTTGGGATTGCTCATGGTGAGATGCAAACACCTCTCAGACCATGTGTCTACAGGAGGCCCCTCTGATGGACAAGGGAAGGGTGGCTGATGCCCCTTGGTCCAAAAACACGGGTTTTGATGGTTTTGAACCTCTGACTCACCCGCACCGGAAAGCAGGAATGTTTGGATGGTTCCCACAGGGCTGAGCGGGGTGGTTCCCACCATCTCCCCGTGTGTGCAGACAGATCAACCCCAAAGGGGGAGGGAGACAAGGTGGGGGAAGGGCGACAGACGACTCCAGACGGGTGTTTGTTGTATTTAAACTCTAAAGCTGCTCGTTTGGTCCCTGTTTTTCCTGGATGCTTCAACACATTCCTGGGCGCCGTGGGGGCCGTCGGGAGACGCCAGGCAGGTAAAAGCAGAGACCCACCAGCAGCTCCCACATGGTTCCCTTGGATAATCTTTCTAACAAGCCCAACAACCCACCCCAAGAGCAGCGTTTATTCCGCTCATGTGCTCATGCATATTAATCTTCTCCCTCATCCATTGAAATTCCCCCCTCTCCACCAGCCCCTCCCAGGGGGTTCCCTCAGAAGGGGGGGGGATATTTCCGTGGAACAGCTCGTTGGCCTCGAGTCTCTGGGATCAATACCAGGGAGGCTTTCAGTGTTTAAATTACCACCATGGTCTGCTGGGCTTGGCTGAGGGGAAAGAATCCCGGGGATGAACCGACACTCGATCCGGAGTTTGCCGGGGAGAGTAAACAAGCGCATTAGCGGGGCCGGATAGGCGGGATAATTGCAGAGAGAGGTTGTTGCTTGAGTGGAGCCATTAAAGTCGACTTCAGGGAGCTACAGAGGATTTTAGAGTGATGCTTGGAGGAGAAAAGGCTCTGGGGAGACCTTCCAGCACCTTGCAGGGCCTAAAGAAGCTCCAGGAGAGCTGGAGAGAGACTCGGGACAAGGGATGGAGGGACAGGACAAGGGGAATGGCTTCCCACTGCCAGAGGGCAGGGTTAGATGGGATACTGAGAAGGAATTCCTTCCTGTAAGGGTGATGAGGGACTGGGATGAGTTTACCAGAGAAGCTGTGGCTGCCCCTGGATCCCTGGAAGTGTCCAAGGGCAGGTTGGAGCAACCTGGGCTAGTGGAAGGTGTCCCTGCCCATGGCAGGGGGTGGAAGGAGATGACCTTTAAGATCCCTCCCAGCCCAAACCCCTCTGTGATCCTGTAATTCTCTAAGTCCCTCATTGATGCCATCAGAGAGAAGAAACACTCAAACTTTCCCTTCTCCAGAGCAGTTGTGACTCCGATTCTTTGCTGAGGGCTTGGGATGAACTTTTCACTCGCTTCAAGAATTTTCCTTCTTCGAAGCCAAACGAGTCCCAGAAATGCTGCAGGTCCCCTGGGAAAAGCAGCACGTGGCATGAATTTGGGAAGGCCTGGTGCAGGAATGAAGGGGAGATCCTGATGTTTGTTCCCTCATGCCCCGGTTGAGACAACAGCTCTGGCACACGGAGGAAGCTTTCCGGGACACAGGCATTGGAGTTGCTTGGCCTGGAGTTTGAAAATAACAGCTGTAAGAATTTATTCAGGGGTTTAAGAGCTGTGCACCAGCTCTGACTTACAAGAAAATAAATAAATACTGTACCAGCTGGTGGTAACTGGCCCAACTTTCTCGACCCACCTTGTGTTCCCTGGGTAATCTGGGATGGCAACAGTTGGGTGCTGTGAGTCACCCCGAGCCTTCACCTTGCTTGGGCAAACCCTGAGCTCACCCAATGGGCTCATTTTTAGCCCTGGTGACTTGGTTCTTGCCTTTTCTGATTAATTGGTCAAAATTTGGGCTTGGTTCGACCAGGCATGGTGGTTTCAGAGCTTTTGTTTCTGGTGCTTAGTTGGGAGTTTTTGTGTGTTTTGGGGATGAGATCTCTTGTGAGCAGTGGATTGTTTAATTTCTGTGCCTTTTTTTTCCTTTTTTTCAATTTTATTTTGTAGTTTCTCATAAATAAACTCCAGGTTGGAGAGGGCCTGGAGCAACCTGGGACAGTGAAAGGTGTCCCAGCCCATGGCAAGGGGGTGGGATGAGATGAGCTTTAAAGTCCCTTCCAGCCAAACCATTCTGGGATTCTCTGAGCTGGTTCTGTCTCCCTGGTGGGTGCAGGGCTGGGTGGGGCTGGGAGTTCCTGGCACTGGAAATCCATGTTGTCCCTGGGTGGATTCCGTTTGTGCCTTTGAATTTTTCTTTAAAGCGTGTTTTGAGCACGGGCTGGAGCCTGATGTGCTGAATATCATTAAAAAAAAAATACAAGTCTGGCTTTTGTGGTGTCAGACAGACAGACAGACAGACAGAGAAGGTGTGACCCACGCCAGGGCTCGCTTGGCATCTCCCCATCCTCCTGTTCACAGCAGCTGCATCTGCCCGAGTGGAAGAGCAAACACTCCCCCGCTGTAATCACCCGAAATGTTCCAGGGTGTAATACCTTAATTTGGTTGCTGACATGAGGGCTTGATGGGGAAATGATGTGGTAATGAGGAATGACAGCCATGGTAGATTGGGATCTTTTGTTTCCAAGATTAAGAGAACCTGAGCAGAAAAGTCTTGCCGGGTGTGCCCCCGTCACCAGGAATAGTCCCCACACGCTGACTCAGAGCTCAAAACCACGCAGGAGAGCTGAGGCTTTCTGCAAATGGCTCCATTTGTTCCCCTCTAAACCTGCTGTCGGCCTCTGGGACATCCAAGGGCAGAGGAATCTCCGGCTGGACTTGGTGATCCATGTGGGAGTTGTTCGGGCTGGAGAAGAGAAGGTTCCAGGGAGAGCTCGTTGGAGCCTTTAAGTGCTTGAAGGGGCTTAAAAAAAAACAGGGAGAGGGACTTTGTACACAGACAAGACAAGGGGGAACTGTTTCAGAGTAAAACAGGAGAGATTTAGATGGGATATTGGGAAGGAATTGTTGGCTGGGAGGGTGGGGAGGCCCTGGAATGAATTTCCCAGAGAAACTGTGGCTGCCCCTGGATCCCTGGAAGTGTCCAAAGCCAGGTTGGAGCAACCTGGACTAATGGAAGGTGTCCCTGCCCGTGGCAGGGGGTGGAATGAGAAGATCTTCAAGGTCCCTTCCAACCCAAACCATTCCATGATCATAAATGTCCATTCCAGCCTCAATGATTCTCTGCAGCATTAAGTTAAGAAAAAAACGAGAAACACAACAAAAATTAAATCACATCTCTTCTCCTTTTCATTTGTGGCAACTCGGAACAAAAGTCTCCAAAGTCTGTTCTTGCTCTGCTCCTCTTAATGTTTAAAATGTGGCCGTGGGGGGAGGGAATCCTCCCTGGAATGCAGACCCTGGGCAGAATCGCTTTTCAAAAAAAGTGTTTTTGAAAACAATCGCTTCTGCAGGAGCAGGAGCTTAATTTGAACAGCCAGTTCTGTCCTTGAGATGTGCATTCCAGGATGCCGGGAGGAAAAGAGCAGCCTGGAATTTTTTTTTTGCTTCGTGTTTGAGGTTTAGTTTGAAAGGAGCCCGGCAGCTTTTTCGGGAGGGCGGTTTTTGCGGAGCGGCTCCTCAGTGGAAACAGTTTTGCCTTTCATATTTTTAGGTTCAGGGATTTCTCGAAGGTCAGGCCGAGTTCACACTATTTTCTCCTCTGCCCTGATGGAGGTGGGAGTTGCTGTTTGAAGTGACTGGGCTCCAAACTTGCTCCAAAAGCTCTTGGGCACGTTGTTGTGGGAGCAGGTTGATGGAAGGAATGTGCACGGGTCACTTCCCAGTTTGTGGAAAAATGCTGCTTCTATTTTATATCCTCAAATCCCGGAATCGTGGCATGGCTTGGGTTGCAAGGACCTTAAATATCATCTCCTTCCACCCCCTTCCACTAGCCCAGGTTGCTCCAGCCCGGCCTTGGACACTCCCAGGGATCCAGGGGCAGCCACAGCTTCTCTGCCCAACCTGGGCCGGGGCCTCCCCACCCTCCCAGCCAGGAATTCCTTCCCAATATCCCATCTAACCCTGCCCCCTGTCAGTTTAAAGCCATAATTTAGGGAATTTAATTATCCCTCTGCCTTTAAGCCACTTGAAACTTTCTCCGAAGGGCCCTTAATAGAAGGCAGAGGAAGCTTCCAGCCCAAATTTCTCTCCAGTAGCATATTTTTCCTATAGATTATCCTCGAATTTACATGATGGGAATGTTCTGCTCTTGTAAAGAGAGAGCACAGCCTGTGTGGGGCTGCATAAATATAGATGAAGTTACAAACTTTTCCAAGAGGAAAAGGTGATGTAATGGACTGTGGAAAGAATATTTTTTTTTTTTTTATTCCTGCTCTCATCTGATCACACTTAGGATATAAATAGCGGGGAAAGGCACAAACCCATGGAAATGTGACCCACTCTGGTGCAGCTCCCCCGTCGCTCCGTGCTGGGTTTTGGGCAACGAGCTGCATCCAGGGGTGGATTCCAGCACATCAGCAACGTGTGTGGAGCCATCTGTCATGGCTTGGCGGTGTCCAACCCGTTCAGCAGTTCATGAGGCAAGGCCAGGAGAAAAAAAAACCAGCCTAGAAAATCAGGATGTAGATGGAAAAGGGGAGACTGAAGAGCTGAGGCAGCGCAGTCTGGGCAGGGCTGGGATTTGTTTGGGTATTTGTTGTTGCTCCCTGTGGTGGGGTCAGGGCAGCTCAGCTCTCACCTCGTGGTGAGACGGCTGGGGGGGGTTCCCCTGGAGAAGAGAAGGCTCCAGGGAGAGCTGAGAGCCCCTTGCAGGGCCTGAAGGGGCTCCAGGAGAGCTGGAGAGGGACTGGGGACAAGGCATGGAGGGACAGGACACAGGGAATGGCTTCCCACTGGAAAAGGGGAGGTTTGAGTGGGATATTGGGAAGGAATTGCTGGCTGTGAGGGGAGACCCTGGCACAGATTGGGCAGAGAAGCTGTGGCTGCCCCTGGATCCCAAAACAGTCACTAAACAGCCCCAAAAGACCCACAAAACCACCCCTAAAACCAGCCCCAAACCCAGCCTCAAAACAGCCCCAAAACCAGCCTCAAAACAGCCCCCAAACCAGCTTTAAAACAGCCCCCAAACCAGCCTCAAAACAGCCCCCAAACCAGCCTCAAAACAGCCCCAAACCCAACCCAGAAACAGCCCCAAAACAGCCACTAAACAGCCCCCAAACAGCCACTAAACAGCCCAAAACCAGCCACTAAACAGCCCAAAACCAGCCCCAAGAGCCACAAAACCAGCCCTAAAACCAGCCCCAAACTCAGCCCAGAAACAGTCCCAAACCCAGCCCAGAAACAGCCCCAAAACAGCCACTAAACAGTGGCCCTGGAAGTGTCCAAGGCCAGGTTGGAGCACCCTGGGCTAGTGGAATGTGTCCCTGCCCATGGCAGGGGTGGATTGAGGTGGTCTCTCAGGTCCCTTCCAACCCAAACCAGTTTGTGGTTCTGTGATTATTTGATTTCTTCTCCCTGGTACATTCCAAACCAGCTCTGTGTCCTCGTGGGCTGCGTTGCCACAGAGACCGCAGAGGGGACAACGGGACCTGGGGATTATTTACTTTGATTTCCTCAGTTCTCCTCCCACACCTGGCCATCTACAGGTCTCTGATACTTTGCTTTACACTTGGCTTTGTTCCTTGGAGTCCCCAGGAGTAGTTTTCCTGCAGGGAAATCTCACGTTTTACACTTGTTTGACTCAAATTCTCCACGGACACGATCTCGATTGGCTTTATTTTGAACTGGGCACCACAGATGGAGGGGCCTGCCTGGTTTGCTGTGTTTTGAGAACTTGAATTCCATCAGGGAATAACTCTCTGAGCGTTTTGAAACTGCCAAACGAGTCCAAGCGCTGTAGGATTTAAGGGAATAATGTCAATTATTGCTTTTTCTGAAGCAGAGTTCGTCCCCAAGGGAGAGGTGGACAAGCAAGGGAGGAGTTTTGTTGCTTGGCACTTCAGGTGAAGAGCAAGGAGAGTCCTTGATTTCTCCTGCTCCGTGGAATGTGGGGATTCCCACCCATCCCACCTGGAGCACGAGGCTCAAGGGGGACAGGATTCAAAGTTCCAGGCCTGAACTGACCAGTGCAGATATTAAATCTGGAATTAAAGCTTTAGGGTTGCTCCTGCCAAAACCAACTTGAAGGACACTTTGACTTTCTACGAGTCCAAACCATTTAGATCCAGTGCCGGGGTTGGAAAGCTCATTTTTATTCTTCTGTGGGATCCCTTTGCAGAGTTTATATGATTTGGTGGGGGTTTCCCCTTAAATAAGCCTTTTAAGACTCTTTTAATCAGAATCTAAGACCTCCTCCAGCACTGGAAGGTACATAAGACATCCCAAAAAGGGCAGAGCAGCTTGTTCCTTTCCAGCTGTTTTGTGTGGAAGTGAGAGAAATTCAGATTTCTTATGAAACTTCCTCAGAAATATATTTCAGAAGGTTTTCCCACCTTCAGTGTGCTGGGAAGGAAGGCCTGGATGTGGTGACAGCGACCAAAATCAGTGGGAAACTTTGATTCTTGGCTTGAAGGTGGTGACCTTGAACAGTTTAAATGTTTTTCCAGGTTTGCTGAAGTTTTGGGGCAGGATTTGGCCCTTATAAACTAATTAAATTCTTAGTGGCTCCTCACAGGTACCTTTAGCCTTTTTTCCCCTCTGGGAAATAGTTATTTTTTTGTCTTGTGTGCCGCTGTGATTTCTCCTGTGCCTCCTCTCATCCTTCTGCTGGCCCCTTGGAGAAGGTCCTGGTGCTTTATTTTTTCACTTTTAGGTTGGTAGATACCAAAAATCAACCTCGTAAAATCTGAGCTTTTAGTTTGGGACCGGCGTGGTGCTGAAAATATAATTATTATAGTTTATTTTTTAAAATTAAACCAGTGGAAAGTTGGAAAAATTGGAGAATTACTCTGTGGGAAGAGAGATGCCTGGATGTCATGGAATCATGGAATGGTGTGGGTTGGAAGGGACCTTAAAGACCATCCAGTTCCAACCCCCTGCCATGGGCAGGGACACCTTCCAGTAGACCTTGGGTTGCTCCAAGAATGGGATTCATCTGCCCCTCGTTGTCTGGGTCGTTTTGAGGGCTTTGACACAAAAATATTTGGGAAAAAATGGGATGACCAACCTTTTCCTTCTTGTCCTGAGCATTACCATGTTTCAGGATGAACTTCCACCTGTTTTTAGGTCTAAAAACCTGAAAAAGTCAATTATCAGTGGTTCTGATAATCCTTCAAAGCAGAGGCTGCTCATCTCCTGACATCCCATCGCTCCCTCTCCTCAGAGATTCCCAAAACCCTGAACTCGATCCCAGCAGCCCTGCTGGGCTGGAATCTGAATCATGGAGCAGGAAAGTCCCGTGTTCCAGTCACAGGAGTCGTTCACATGAGCACAAGCACTGGCTCAAAGGCTCTGCCAAAGCCACTAATAGGATCCAGGTTTCTGGGATCAGGGATGGAGCCGGCAGGGAACGATGCACTGGGGCTGCAGTTCTGCACCCCACACTTGGCCAGAGTCCCCCTGTCTCGGTGTCCTCCTCTCCTCCAGGAAAAGCTGGATATTGAGGAAAAGCCAAGCAGCAATTGGGGGGGAAAAAAAAAGGAGGTGTTTTTTTCCCTTTTTTGAGTGAATCCATCTTCCTACAAACTCCTGGGGGACCTGAAACTCCTCTTTTAAAACACACTTAGAGTGGAAAAGGGTCGTTTTTTAGCTGCTTATGGTCAGCAACCAGCAGCCAGCCGTGCCCCTGGAGTGTGGTGGGAGGTCTGCAAGGAGCAGCAGAGCCGGGATTTCTGCTCCTAAATGGAAAACACACGGACGGACGGTGGCTGGAGGCGGGAGCTGCCGAGGAGCTGAGTGATGGCCCCGGGTCCCCAGAGCGGATCCGTCACTTTTACTTGGATTTTCACTCCTGGATTTTCCACTGGAACTGCTCGGGGGCTGGCACAGCAGCTGATGAGCCCTTCAGAAACTTGTCCAAACACTCCTAACTGCAGCCCACCGCGGGCTCCCTTCTCCTCCCAAAATCCATGGGAGCTCCGGGCACGGCTGTTCCCGACCGGGGCAGCTCTAATAACCTACAAATGAGATTTAGTTTTTTTAAGTAGATTATGCTAAAGGGATTTTTTTTTTTCTTTTCAGTTTCTGGGGGTAAACGATAGGCTTGCAATCGGAGCTTTTGATGAAATCAGCTTTTTGGGGGGTGGGGAAGGCTTGGATACAGCAGCTCTGGCACAGGAGCTTAAATCTGTCTTCCATCAACGGAGCTGGAAATCACCGTGTGTGTGATGGGGTTTAGTTTTCTTGAGGACATTTGTCCATCCCGTGGGAGCAGCTGCTGCCTGTGGAAAGGCTCCTGTTGAGCTCAGAACCCCAAATTACCCTTAGGAAGGAATTCCTGGCTGGGAGGGTGGTGGAAGACTGGAAGAGGTTGCCCAGAGAAGCCGTGGCTGCCCCTGGGTCCCTGGAAGTGTCCAAGGACAGGTTGGAGTAAGCTGAGGTAGTGGAAGGAGATTGGAATGAGATGATCTTTAAGGTTTCTCCCAACCCAACCCATCCCAGGATTCTGTGATCCCTGGGAGGCGAGTCCTTGGAGCAGGATGAGCTGCATGAGGAGCTGGAGATGCCAAGCACCCACCAACCAGCAGCATCCAGGAAAAAGCTGGATCTGGGAGGTCTGTGAGGCTCCCAACATCCTTCCACCACCATCCCCACGCTCGACTCACTTCAAACAAGCTGTCAAGTTTCCCCACTCTCCACCTGCCACCCTTTTGGCTCCAAAATACCCCGAAAAACTCCCAGTAACGTGGTGTTTTCAAAAGCAGGGGGCTGCCTTCCAGCCAGAGGAACAGCCTTGGAAATTCCATGGAGAAATGGCTGATGGGCTGGAGTATTTGTATTGAAGATAATGTCTCCCACTCTACATCCTCTCGCTTTCCTCCAGTTTTCCTTGCCTATGGTCGTAGTGGTGAAGAGCTTTACTGTGCTCCCAGGATTCCTATAGAATCACAGAATCAGAGTGTCATAGAATCATAGAATCACAGAATCATAGAATCAGAGAATCACAGAATCAGAGAATCACAGAATCAGAGAATCACAGAATCACAGAATCACAGAATCATAGAATCAGCCAGATTGGAAAAGACCTCCAAGATCATCCAGTCCAACCCTTGATCCAACCCCACTGTGGTTCCCAGCCCATGGCACTGATGCCACATCCAGTCTGTTCTTAAACACCTCCAGGGACGGAGACTCCACCCCTTCCCTGGGCAGCCCATTCCAATGCCTGATCACTCTCTCTGGAAAGAATTCCTTCCTAATCTCCAACCTAAACCTCCCCTGGCACAGCTGAAGACCCTGAGCCCTCTTGTCTTGCTGAGAGTTGCCTGGGAAAAGAGACCAACCCCCCCCTGGCTCCCCCCTCCTGTCAGGGAGTTGCAGAGAGTGAGGAGGTCTCCCCTGAGCCTCCTCTTCTCCAGGCTGAACAGCCCCAGCTCCCTCAGCCTCTCCTCATGGGAATTGTGCTCCAGTCCCTTCCCCAGCCTCGTTGCTCTCCTCTGGACCTGCCCACATTCATCTTGCCCTGGGCTGGAGCCTCCAACAACGTGTTTGGGGCAGCTTTACAGTTGTTACAGTGACATCACAACACTTTTCAGGACCCCACTAACGCATGGTTTTTCGCCCTGTGAAGGTGTGACCACCATCCCTGCACAGAGGCAACATGAGGAGCAGTTCCCTCCTGCTGAAAATGGTCCTGAAGCTTAAATTTGCTTCGGTTAAAAGCCCAGCTCGTCTGATCTTTAAAGTCGCAAGTTTTGCCTTAAATGAACAGAATTAGGTTTGTGTCGTTCTTGCTCTTTTGGTGACCTCAGTGCCCTTGTTGTCCCCCGGGTTTCAGTGGCCAGAGAGCTGCAACCTGAGTGTGTTTTCCAAGGCATGGAAGCTTAGCCTGGAGGAGAGAAGCCCTCAGGGAGATCTTCTAGCACCTTCCAGTGTGTCAAGGGGGCTTACAAGGAGGCTGGAGAGGGACTTGGGACACGGACAGGCAGTGACAGGACAAAAGGGAATGGCTTTAAGCTGAAAGAGGGTAGATTTAAATTGGATATTGTGAAGAAATTGTTGACTGTGAGCGTGGTGAGACCCTGTCCCAGGTTGGGCAGAGAAGCTGTGGCTGCCCCTGGATCCCTGGAAGTGTCCAAGGCCAGGTTGGAGCAATCTGGTCTAGTGGGAGGTGTCCCTGCCCATGGCAGGGGGTGGGACCGGATGAGTTTCAAGGTCCCTTCCAACCCAAACCATTCCGTGATTCTGTCATACTGTGAGTGGCTGGAGCTGCTTCATGGATGCCTTTCCCATGTAATTGCTGGAAAAAAGGGTTAAAAAGGAAGTGCAGAAGCAGAGAATGTGGCTTTGCTGTGTGGTGTGGCAGTGGAGAAAGCTCTTGGTCTGGGGCTCCTGGGAGTCTCAGAGGTGCTCTGCCAGCACCTCCCGGCTTCACCGTGTCTCTGTGGGGGTTAAACACATTCAGCTTCACCAAACCCATCCGGTTCCACGATGGAAGGACGCTCCCAGGGGATCCCAGCTCTGTATCATCAGGTTTGCTCCGGCGAGGACGGTCGTACTTGACACCTCATCAAACGAGATCCACTCGCTGCCGCTCCGGCTCCGAACTGTCATCTCAGAGCCGTGTGATTTTTCACGAGAGCGGTGCCAGGAGAGTTGAGGAGACTGTGGTTTGGTTCTGGCTTTAGGCTAAACTAAGCCAGATGTTCCGGCCCTCGGCTGAAGTCATCAGCTCCTCGCCGGCCGCTCCGCGCGCATTCCTTTCATCGCTGGAGCGCTCGGCTTTTCTGAGAATCTCCCCCCTTCCGCAGGGAATCCTGGGCCTTGGGAAGGAATCGCTTCTGGGCATTTCAGGAAAAAAAAAAGAAGCGAAGATGGGATTTACGGGAAGCAAAGGACACCTTGGCTTTGTGCCCGTGGTGGATGAAGAGTCAGCAGACCCATGGCCACCCCGGGTCGTGCCGGGGATCCGAAGCGCGGAGAAGAAAATCGGAGAAACCAACCGTGTTTCCAGGAATTTCTTTCCAGGGCTTGTTGGGAGAGGGCAGGAAGAGAATTTCCATGGATAGTTTTGGGAGTTGGGAAGCTCTCGGTTTGGCTTTGGATGACGTTGGACACTTTGTGTCCTTGACTTTTGCACAGATATCGAGCGGGGACGTCCCAACTCCTGTGGGACTTGAGGGCTTGTTCAAGTTCACGAGTTGGTTTCTGGTTCATGTAACAACAAAAAAAAAAGAGCACTAGAAAACACCACAATGAGGCCAATCATTGCCAACCACTAGATTTGAATTTCATAATTACTATTAAAATATTAAGAAATTTTTTCCACCTCTGAGCAATGAACTGCGAAGTTTCAACGCTGCTCCAAACCTGCCATAGTTGCTTAAGAAAATTCCTTAAAAGAATTCTTTCTGCCTAAGAAAGTGCCTTGTTTTCTTCCATAGAAAATCCAAAGCATTGTTTGTTCATTGATTGTTTCTGCCCCTTCATCATAGTTGTTTTTATTATTATTATTATTATTATTATTATATTATACTGCCATTTGAGTTGCCTTTTGGCCTCTGAATTTTTATTGGAAATGCAATGAGTTAAAAATTGCTGCCTTGGGTTTGTCTTAGGGCTGCAATTCTCAGAAGTTCATTTAATTGTTGAATAATCTCCATGACACTGGTGATGAGTGACGGCACAATTATGGTGGTGGAACTGCTCTGCTGAGGAATTTGGCTCCAGAAGTTACCTGTGGTTCCCACAGTGAAGCCTTACCTCATTTCACTAGTATTTGGTTGTCTGGTTAAGGTTAAGCCAAGAAGAACAAGTTGAGCAACAGTTCTGGTTCGAGCTGAACGGGCGGACGAAGCGAAGGCTGGAATTTGGGGCAGGTTGGTGGTTCCTCCCTGTGTGTCAGTCCAGCACCAGGATGTCATAAGATCATGGAATGGTTTGGGTGGGAAGGACCTTAAAGACCTTCCAGTCCCACCCAGGGACACCTTCCACTAGCCCAGGTTGCTCCAACCTGGCCTTGGACACTTCCAGGGATCCAGGGGCAACCACAGCTTCTCTGGGCAACCCGGGCCAAGGCCTTCCCACCCTCCCAACCAGGAATTCCTTCCCAATATCCCACCCAAATTTCCTCTTTTCCAATGGGAAGCCATTCCCTGTGTCCTGTCCCTCCATCCCTTGTCCCCAGTCCCTCTCCAGCTCTCCTGGAGCCCCTTCAGGCCCTGCAAGGGGCTCTCAGCTCTCCCTGGAGCCTTCTCTTCTCCAGGGGAACCCCCCCAGCTCTCCCAGCCTGGCTCCAGAGCAGAGGGGCTCCAGCCTTTGGAGCATCTCTGAGGCCTCCTCTGGACTCTCTGCAGCAGCTCCACGTCCTTGTGCTGTTGTTCCCAGAGCTGCCACATCCCTGGTTTGAATTAGATTTTAGGAATAAGCAGCACCTACAATTCCAGCCAGATGATCCATAACCCCAGCCCGTGTCATGTGTGTCCGTGGTAGAACGGTTAGCTCGATTCCTTCTTTTAAAATGCCCAAGATATATTTTTATATGGAAAAGCGACGTGTTCCCAAGGTTTTAAAACATCTTTCTGGGGTGGGTTTGTTCCACTCGATCAAACCGCGGCTCCTCGGTTGGTCTCGGGCTGAGTCGGGGGTGGAAATGCTCCATCAAACAAGCTCAGAGTCAGGATTTACTCCCAGGCAGTAAAATCCTAAGGACCACTAAGCTGGGTTTAAGCACTGAAAAGATATATGAGCCTTGTCCTCTGGTGAGATGAGAGTTACTCCCAGTGATAAACTTTGCCTGGGCGGGCACTGAATTTTGTGGAGTATTGAGGGGTATTTCTCTCCCAGTTTTCATTCAGGAGCGTCTCAGATCATTAAAAACACAAATTAAACTTCCAGACAGCCCTACCTGAGAGGGAGGAGAGGCTTTGTGTTGGTTTTACAGTCTGGGAGCTCCCATGGAGACGCTGTTTGTATAAAATCCTAGAATATGCTGAGTTGGAAGGGACCCCCAAGGACCATCCAGTCCAACTCCTGACCCTGCACAGGACACCCCAACAATCCCTCCCTGTGCCCCAGAGGATCAACCAAACCCTCCTGGAGCTCTGGCAGCCTTGGGGCTGTGCCCACTGCCCTGGGGAGCCTGGGCAGTGCCCAACCACCCTCTGGGGAAAGAACCTTTCCCTGAGATCCAACCTGACCCTCCCTTGACTGAGCTTTAAACCAGCAGAGCTCCTCAAAATCTCAATTCCCACCACCCAGCTCCCGCTCTGGGCTGGCACAGCGCTGCGTGCCTCACCCTTTGGAAGCCCAGCTGTGTTTTGCACGCTGGATGGGGTGCACACGAAGCTTTATTTCAACCCAAAGAGGCGGCAAAAGCCTCTCCCGCGGCCCGGGCTTGGTTTCACTCTTGGCCGCGCTCGCGCAGCCTTTGCCCGACTCGGATGTTGGACGCGGATTTGGGAGCCGGGGCTGAGGTGTGAGGCCGTGCTTTGTTGGCAGGCCCGGAGCTGTAACCCGATTAATCTGAACAGGTAAAAAGTAACGCGATCCATCAGCAGCACGACCGGCGGCGCGGTCGGCGAGTCGTGAATTTTTCATCGGGGGGCCCCTCGGAGAGGAGGTTCGGTTACCGAGGGTGGTAGAAAAGGAGGGGAAACGTAGCCAGGCTTTCATCCGGAGGGATGTATTGCCTAACCAGCGAGGAATCCTTTCATCAATAAATTATGAGAAGAATGGGAGGGTTTCGAAAGATCTGCCTGTTAACGTGGCTCTCATCCGGCAAATTTAAGGAACGTTAGGTTTTGGCCCGGGATGCCTGGCGGGAGAGGGGAGGTGAGAACGTGCAGCCCGAGGAAGGTGAGACCCCGTTGCGTGTGCTGGAGCTGGGACGGGCACTGAGGATCCGTCAGCAGAGAGGAGGCAAATGTGGTGTGAGCGCTCGAGCCCGGGATTGAATAACGGGAGGGGAAACCAAGCGGGCGCCCTTTTGTTCCCCCACCTGGCTGCCGGCCACGCCACGGGTCCTCCCTGGGAAGGGAGGCTTTCTGACAGCTCCTGCTTGGCACCAGTGGGCATCCCCATCCCCTCGTGTGATCCTGGTGCCGCCGCTCCGAGGAACAGGAGGGGTTTTGTCCCCCCAGAGTGACCAAAGCGCGTTTGGAGGAGGCAATTTTGGGTGCTCGTGTCTTGGATTTGTCGTAAGCTCTGTTTGGACTCGGGGCTCAGTGAATGACAAAGAGGTTGTGGAGGTTTTGGTCCCTGAAACAGGAGATATTGAGCCATTAGAGAGCATCAAAGGAGGGCAGTGAAGGTGGGGAAGGGCCTTGATTTGGAGCCGTGTGAGGACACTGAGGGCACTTGGTGTGTTCTGCTGGAGCAGAGGAGGCTGAGGGGAGACCTCAGTGCAGTTCAACTGCCTGGGCCGGGACAGAGGAGGGGCAGGGACTGAGCTCTGCTCTGGGGGGACCAGGGACAGCACCCAGGGAATGGCCAGGGGAGGTTTAGTTTGGATTCCAGGGAAAGGTTCTTTCCCCAGAGGGTAGTTGGGCACTGCCCAGGCTCCCCAGGGCAGTGGGCACAGCCCCAAGGCTGCCAGAGCTCCAGGAGGGTTTGGCTGATCCTCTGGGGCACAGGGGGGGACTCTTGGGGCTGGGCCTGTGCAGGGCTGAGGGTTGGACTGGATGGTCCTGGTGGGTCCCTTCCAGCTCAGCACATTCTGGGATTTTAGCACCTTTACGGGCACACAGTGGGTAGTGGTGGATACACTGAGCAATAGGAAGTTGTCTCCATGCCCAGGGACAGGAGGTGGAGATTGCTCAGGGCAGCAAAGTGGCTCCTTGGTTGCACCTACACATCCCCATCCCTGGTTCCACACTCTCCTACTTCCACTGCTCCCTCCCTTGTGTAACCTGGCACTGGAACAAGAACTAAGTCAGAACAGAAAGCAAAAGAATTCCGAGCCCTGATCGAACTCCTGTGGTGTTTACGGGGTGGAAACTTCCCCAGAAATGCAGTTTTTCCAAGTGCCTCTTTGCTGCCAACGTGTTTGTGGTGCTGGTTTTTCGACAGCTCTGCCCCTGCTGCTCCCGACAATTGGGCAAATTATTCCGGTGTCGGGAAAAGGGGCCGTTCGTGTGGGGTGATGAGCAGGGAACAAACCAGGACCGGGATTTACGATGTGTTTGCTTCCACCCTGACTTAATTTCCTCGTGTTTACTGTGTGCACAGAGTTCTCCAAGTGCAACCTCAAGCGTGTTGTCTCCTTGGAGAAGCCTCGGCTCTCGGAGCTGTGGGTGCCTTGTCTTTGGAGAATCGTGGGATCATGGAATGCCTTGGGTTGGAAGGGACCCTAAAGGTCATCTCGTTCCAAGCATGGACACCTGCCCCCACACTGGAGGCTAAGTGGGAGTTTGACCCCTTTAGATCCCACTAAACCCTCTTTCTGAACCCACAGCTACTCTTCGTGTGCCCGGCAAAGCCTCTCCAAGGAAAGTCGTTTCATAGGAATTTTGGGAGAAAATGTCCCCACACAGCAAATTTCCCTTGACCCCTCTACCTGGAGGTCACGAATCCCGAGTTTTCCTGTGCTTCCTCCAGGTGAGAGAGAGAATTCCAGCTCCTTTCCTGCAGAATCTGCTCTTGGTTTGGATGTTGGCAAAGAATGGATGGCTTGGAGCCTGGCTGATAAATGAGATTTTTTTCCAGAGCAGTTAGAGCGAGTTGCTGAGTTACAACCTGGAGGAATTGTGTTGTCAGCCTGGAGTAGCTCAGGATCGTGGTGAGGGACGAGAGACAGGAGGGATTGAAGCTCTTTGGTGTTTTGACTGGCAGGTTTTGCTTTATTTTGATCCTGAGCTTTGCAACCCCAGTAACTGATGCTGCAGGAATTCCTGATTGATATCCCAGTGTCCTTTCTTGGCACGAGAAGATGAATGCTTCTACCATCAGTTAGCAGATTTTAGGGATCTTCAGGTTAAATAAGACTGGATACCTGGAGTTTTTCTTCCAGAGACATCCCAAATCTCCCACCAGGCCCGAATCAGAAAGTTCAGGTGGTAAAACCTTCTAGAGAAATAAATCCACTCTGTGCCCCTTTGCCCAAGTGAGAATATCCAGGTCTCTTCTCCAGAGTGGTATGTGGGAATGGGTCTTTATGGATCATCCATTGCATGTGGCATTTGGTTATCAGATCTCTGAATCCAGCATTTAAATATGTGTTTTCTGGGTGTTTTGGTCACCCAGTTTCTCACAAACACAGGCAAACAGGGCTCTTTCCATGGATTTGGAGTGAACCACCCCCTTGCTCTGCTGCTGTTGCCTTGGAAATGTCATTTAAACCTCCTCAGACCTCCAAGGATGGTGAGGAACCTTAATAATGTGGAAGAAAGTCCTCCTAAAATCTCGAGCAGACCAAAGGAATTCTGTCCTGATCCTTTATACCTTTGTGGTGTAACTCCATGACTGTTTTCCTCCATGTTGGAAGGGATCATTTCCTAATTCTGCACAAGGAAGAAACTGTTCCCTGTGAGGATGGTGAGGTGCTGGCACAAGTTCTAAAAGAAACTGTGGCTACCCCATCCTTGGAAGTGTCCAAGACCAGGCTGGACAGGCTTTGGAGCAACCTGGGCTAGTGGAAGGTGTCCCTGCCCATGGCAGGGGGTGGCACTGGATGACCTTGAAGGTCCCTCCCAACCCAGACCATACTCTGGTTCTATGATCTCCAGACAAACAGCTGGGTTTTTTGTTGTTGTGGGTTTTTTGGGACTGAATTGATGTTGGAGAAGTTTGTGAGGGTCCTTATTTGGGTGTTGAGCACAACAGGTTTGCAAAATCCAGACCCGAGAGGTTTTCCAGCCGTGAAAGAGCAGGAGGTCATAGGCAACACCAGCAGCAGGGTTGGTGCTGACCTTCTGGAGCCAGACCTTCCCAGGGATCAGAAAACCCACGGACATGTCGGGGCAAAGGAGGAGGAGGAAACCAGAGATCCCTTATCGGAACAGATCCTGCCTGGAAGGTGCTTCCAACCATTTGGAGCGGAGCCAAGCTCATCTTCGGAGCTTCGCTGCCAAGATTCCCACAAGGATAAGCGAGGAAGTGGAGCAGCCTCCAGTGCTCCCAGCACGGTGGGGTGTCTCCGAGGGAAGGCTGGGCTCACACCTGCCTGCGGGAGACGAGAAGCCAAAAAAACAGGAGCCAACATATTTTGGCCGAGGAGGAGCAGGAATCCTCCATGGAACAGAGGCTGGGCCTGGCAGGAGTCTGGGACCACTCCCCAGCTCGTGTTTTAAGCTTGGCTTAAGGATTTGCATTTGGGAGTGTCAAACATTGAGTCAGGAACGCCTCTGTGGAGGGGGATTCCTGGAGCATCCAAGGGTCTTGCTTGGGTTTGTGCAATTATTTCCTTAGTTTGCTGGTGGGGGTAAGAGCAAGGATGGTTGTGGAATCATGGAATGGTTTGAGATGGAAGGGGCTGTGGTCACGGAATCATGGAATGGTTTGAGATGGAAGGGGCAGTGGTCATAGAATCATGGAATGGTTTGGGATGGAAGGGGCTGTGGTCATACAACCATGGAATGGTTTGGATTGGAATGGATTGTGGTCATAGAATCATGGAATGGTTTGGGATAGAAGGGACTGTGGTCACAGAATCATGGAATGGTTTGGGATGGAAGGGCCTGTGGTCATGGAATCATGGAATAGTTTGGGTTGGAAGGGCCTGTGGTCATAGAATCATGGAATGGTTTGGATTGGAAGGGACTGTGCTCATAGAATCATGGAATGGTTTGAGATGGAAGGGGCTGTGGTCACACAATCATGGAATGGTTTGGGTTGAAAGGGACTGTGCTCATAGAATCATGGAATGGTTTGGGTTGGAAGGGCCTGTGGTCATAGAATCATAGAATGGTTTGGATTGGAAGGGACTGTGCTCATAGAATCATGGAATGGTTTGGGTTGGAAGGGATTGGGGCATAGAATCATGGAATGGTTTGGAATGGAAGGGGCTGTGGTCACAGAATCATGGAATGATTTGGGATGGAAGGGCCTGTGGTCACGGAATCATGGAATGGTTTGGGATGGAAGGAGCTGTGTTCACAGAATCATGGAATGGTTTGGAATGGAAGGGACTTTTCAGACCGTCTAGTCCAACCCCAGTGAGCAGGGACAGCATCAGCTAAACCAGATTGTTCAGAGCCTTGTCCAACCTGGCCTTGAATGTTTCCAGGAAGGGAGAACGTGGAGAAATTGGGTTGAAAAATAACTCTCCCAAGTTGAGGGAGAACCTCCAAAAACACCCCTGAACCTGCCCCAAAGGCCCCGAGTCCACGAGCAGCTCTGCCCAACGAGCAAACAAAAAGCTTGGCTGATTTCTTTTATTTCACCCCATTTCCTGAGATGACCCAAGCCAGCACAACTATGGGTTCCACCTCACGTGCCTGGGGCAGGGTGATGGGTCCAGGGTGAGGATGAGGCTGGAAATGCCGGTGAACACCTGGAAACAGGAGTTTCTGACCTCAGCGAAGGTGCCGAGATGATGAGAGCCAGATGGCTGAACCAAGAAAGGAAATAAAAGAGCACTCGTGACTCAAACAGGAGCAAAACTCCCCCTCCCATCTGCCCTCGTGCTCTGATTGCAGCTGATTAAAAAGACAGGTATTACTCACCAGATTTTATCGGGTCTTTCCACACCTCAAAGGGCCCCCAGACACCGTCACCTGAACCGTGGCTGCGGTTTCAGTCTTAGCACTGTTTAATTTTGGTGAAGGCCACGTTCTGGTGTGGAGATGGAGGCTCTCAGGTGCACGTCCTGCTTCTTGGTGCTTTGTCTTTTGGAGCCTGGCCATAAAAAAACCCCTCCAATAAATTAAAAACATCGTGAAAGATGGAGAGAAAGAAGCAGCCAGAGGTGGGTCGTGCTTGCCCGAGTTGCTTTAGGAGCTGATCAGATCAGGTTCCTTCATATCTCAAGCCAACCCCGAGGTTTTTTGACAGCTTGAAAACACTCAGGGAACTCTGTCAGCCAGAGATTTTTTTAGATGAAGTGTGGGCTCAGCCAGCAGGCAGGGTAATTAGTGCTTCTGCTGCTGCCAGCGCCGAGGTTTCCTCGTTTCAGGTGGTAAAAGGTGACAGGGCCCTTCTGTCTTGGTCTGAGTGAAGTGGGGGGATAATCCTGGCTGTGAAACCGTGTTAAATGCTGAGCTGAACTCTGCAGCAGCAGGGAAACCCTCAGTGGGGTCTCCAGGGTGTTCTTGGTGGGGAGAAGGAGACCTGAGTTGGTTCTCCTGGTGGTGTTCACGCAACTTCTGGATGTGCTCTCTCTGTGCTGGTCTAACGTGAGTTTTTGTGCTCAGTCCATCAGTAATTGCTGGTTTAATGGTTGGACTCGATGATCTTGAGGGTCTTTTCTGACTTGAATGGTTCTGTGGAGCCGTGCTGGGCCAGAGCTCAGGTTAATTAAACTTAAAGGATTAAAGGATGACTTGGTTAGGACCGACTTCCATCCAAGGAGACACATGTGAGCTGGACATGGGTCTTATGCTGCAAGATAAAATGTAACTGCCTTCTAGGAAATCAGGGAGAACATGAGAAATGCTCCCCTGGAAAAGCTGCAGATGTGTTATTGTCTACCAAGAGATGGGCAGAACTTTGGCGTAGCAGGGACCAGGACTGGGGTGCACCAGTGGCCTCCAAATGAGCGAATATTAACTATTAATTAAGGAAAAAAATCCAGTTTGTCAACAAGACAATATTTTTTAATTTATATTTTGCCATTCTGAGGCACACCAGACCCTCCAGAGGAGGGACAATAAGGATGGAGGACACAAAGTGCTCCGGGGTTTTTAGGCTGAGCCATAGGCTTGGCTTTTCCCCGCTGCTCCCCGGGCTTTCCAAGAGCAAGATCAGCCGAACGTGTTCCCCGTGTTTTCTTTAACAAAGCTCCAAACCCCATCCAAATTCCCCTTCATCTGCTCAGGGAGCAGCAGGTTTGTTTTTTTTTTTCCTTTCCCTAGGACTGTCATTCCCGACTGAAGGCATCTTTTATTTCGTTTTATCCTTTTTTTTTTTGTCTTCCAAAAAATCAACCCCGCCGCCGAGAGCGCTTCCATTAATATCAGATGAGAGAGGCAGGGCCAGGCACTGAAAGTGGATATAGTTTGCATTTGAAGGAAGGTTTTGTGTATGAAACTGAGAAACTCTTCCCCAGTCTGACACTGGTGATTGATTGCAGCTCTGCTAAAGATTAGCCAGACGTTTTAAGCACCGCAATTATTCATGTTTTCCTACTCCGGTGCTATATTTAAACCCGGCCTAACAACGTGAGCACGCTGGGTTTCTGCTGCTGCACAGGAGGGAAAATGCCTTTTTTATTTTATTTTTTTTCTTTTCTTGTTGTGTGGGGGGGTTTTATTTGATTTTTCCAGCTCTCTCCTGTGCCGTGTGTGGTTGTCACAAGGATGAGGAACACGGGATGTCAATTAAAGCCACACCATCACCTCGGCCTCACAGATGTCTGAGGGGTCTGGGGGGGTCCAGGTGTCCTGGGGTGCAGCTTGTGCTCAGGGTCATCATCCCTCCCTGCATGGAAAAGTGTTCCCAGGAATCCTGACAGCACTGGGCCCGATGGTTTGGTTTGGGGTTTGGTGTCGATGGGTGGAAAGAGGCTGCAAAATAAAAATAGGGGTTTTGTGTTTTTTTTTTCCCTTTCCTGCTGGTGGTGGAAGTGGAAACCCAAGGCAGGAGCTGGTTATGGGATTTCTGGTGTTTCTGTGGGTGATAATAATGCAAATTTCTGATTCACCGGTTCAGAACCCAAGCCAAGGCAACGGTTTTGTGCAGTTTGGCTCTTGAGTGACAGACCTGGAGCAGAACTTCACCCAGAGATCTTCAACCACTGCCCCAGCTTGGTTTGCACTTGGAAACAAGCAAGCCTCCAAATTGCCCCACTTTGAAATTTTTTTATCACACAATCATGGAATGGTTTGGGTTGGAAGGGACTTAAAATTATCCAGTGCCACCCCCTGCCATGGGCAGGGCCACCTTCCACTAGCCCAGGTTGCTCCAACCTGGCCTTGGACACTTCCAGGGATCCAGGGGCAGCCACAACTTCTCTACCCAACCTGGGACAGGGCCTCCCCACCCTCCCAGCCAGGAATTCCTTCCCAGTATCCCATCTATCCCTGCCCTCTGGCACTGGGAAACCATTCCCTGTGTCCTGTCCCTCCATGCCTTGTCCCCAGTCCCTCTCCAGCTCTCCTGGAGCCCCTTTAGGCCCTGCAAGGGGCTCTCAGCTCTCCCTGGAGCCTTCTCTTCTCCAGGTGAACCCCCCCAGCTCTCCTAGTCTGTCTTCTGTGGGAATTTCTCATTAATTGGATTTTTTGGGTTGAACGTGCTCCCAACAGTCTTTTCCTTGCTCATCTCCCTCCAGCACGAACAAGCAAACTCTGGATCACGGAGTTTGATTTGCTTGAAGGCTTGTCCCAGAGATTTTGCAGGGAAAAACAAAGGATTTGAGCCTCTGGATGACTTCTGAGAGGTCTGGGAAAGGTAACTCAGACAGACAAACCTCTTGCCAATAAACCCCGATTAATTATTCGCCGCTGCCTTTGGAAGAGCTCAGCACGTCAAACCGAGGTCGAGACCCCTTGGCTTAGGGAGAGAGGACACGAACTGCCGGGAAAAGCCGGTGGAAAAGCCGCCCTTATGATGTGTTTCATTTTGGGAAGGCCGGGTGACAGCGCGTTTACGGCCCCGGGGTCCCGGCGCGGAGATTCCTCGGAGCGTTTATCGCCCGGGATCCGCAGCCCTGGGCCAAGCTTGGAGTCGACATTTCAACTCCTACCGTTTCCCCCTGCAGACTTTACCACTTTTCCAGGACTTTCTAGCCCCTTGAAAAGTCGGGAATCGAGCGGGAACTGCCAAGTAGGTGATGATGATGGTGATGGTGGTGATGGTGATGACACGGAGCGGCCGGGAAAGGGTTCCTTTGGTTTGTCCCTGCTCTGCCTTGTCAGTGGAATTCCTTGATGGAGTTGATGGTGTAATTGAGTACAGGTGATTTTTTTTTCCTTGGGAAAAAAAAAAAAAAAACAACGGATCCGTGTTGGTTTTATTCCATCCCTGGATGATTTATAACTTTTGGAGCGTTGCAGCTGTTTAGACTGTGGAGAAGTTTTGGCTTCACGTGCGCTCACCTCTCGTGTGTTGTGACATTAATAACCCTCTGTGTTAAGGAGAGGAATTCAGGGGGCTTTTTTTCCCCAAAAAACCCAATATTTGGGGATGAGAAACCAGGAAAAACTATGGACAGGTGTCCCAGTGCCTCGTGCTCCCACCACAGGATGGGAAAGGGGTGAAGTGAAGCCCGATAGGGGAAAAATGAAGCAGGAGAACAGCTCAGACTTATTATGATTAATTAGCTACAAAGGTCATTAAGCTACAGGGAGCTGTTTGGCATCACCCAGGGATCCTTCCCGGGAATTGCTGCTGCTCCAGGATAATGCCCGTGGTTGTAGGGGTTGCCTTGTGTTGTTGCATCTCTCTTCACCAGGGAAGGAAGAGAGAGGGAAAAGGGGAAAAGGAAGAAAAAAAAGAGAGAAAGAAATGAAAAAAATAATAGGGGAAAAAAGAAAAAAGGGAGGTAGAGGGAAAAAAAGGGAGAAAAAGTGGGAAAAGGGAAAACAGAAAAAGGAGGGGAAGAAAAAAGGAGAAAAAAAGCAGGGGAAAGGAGGAGAATGAAAAAAAGGAAAAAGGCGAGGGAAGGAAAAAAGAGCGGAAGAGGGAAAAAGGAAAAATGGGGGAAATAGAAAAGGGAGGGAAAAGGCGGGGGTGGAGGGGGGAGGGAAATCAAGATGTAAAGGAAAAAAGGAAAAATGAAAACCAAAAAAAAAAACAAAACCAAAAGAAATAATCAAAGAATGCAGGACAAATGGGATTAAAAGAAGAAAAAAAGAAGAGGGAAAACAAGGGGAAAAAAAATAAAGGAAAAATTGCAGCCTAATGTGACTGTGTCCTCCTGTAGCCCTGGGCTCGAGCTGGCCTTGGGTTCAAACCCTTGTGTTGCTCAGTGGTCACAAGGGCTCCAGAGTGTCCCTGGAAGTGTCCAAGGCCAGGCTGGAGCAACCTGGGATAGCAAGAAATGTCCCTGCCCAGGGCAGGGGGTGGCACTGGGTGGGATTTAAGGTCCCTTCCAACCCAACCCATTCCAGGATTCTGGAGCCCCTCTGCTCTGGAGCCAGGCTGGGAGAGCTGGGGGGGTTCCCCTGGAGAAGAGAAGGCTCCAGGGAGAGCTGAGAGCCCCTGGCAGGGCCTGAAGGGGCTCCAGGAGAGCTGGAGAGGGACTGGGGACAAGGCAGGGAGGGACAGGACACAGGGAATGGCTTCAAATTGGACAAGGGGAGATTTGGGTGGGATATTGGGAAGGAATTCCTGGCTGTGAGGGTGGGGAGCCCCTGTCTGAGGTTGGGCAGAGAAGCTGTGGCTGCCCCTTAAGGTCCCTTCCCACCCAAACCATTCCATGATTCCATGAACTGTGAAAAGCTCGGCATTTTTTGCCCGTGGTACCCAAGGCAGGGCATCAACACCCAATCCCTGGATTTTTTTTGCTGTAAATCCACCCAAACCCAGCGGTCACTCCGCAGCTCCTGCAGCCCTGCCAGCGAGGAACTTCATGTCCACGTGTTCCTTTGGCTCAGCCAAGGGGAGACAAGTGGAATTTATGACGCCGAGAGCCCCCATTGTCAGGCTTTCAAAATCCAACATATGTTGGGCTCGGAAAGTTGTTTTTGTTCTTGCAATTAAAGCAGCACATAAATATCCGACAGCTGAGGTGCTCCAGGCTCCAGGCTGAGTTATGGCCACGGCTCGTGGAGCTCAGCCCTGCAGACATTGATATACTGGGCTTTGCTAGGCTGGGATTTATGGGTTTTTTGGGGGGTTCTTAAAGCTACTGTAGGTTCGTGTTTGAGGTCGGGGTTTAGTTCTGGGCGACCTGCTCAGAAACGTGAAGCGTCGCCGTGAACTCTGCTTGGCCCTTCCAGCTTTGTTGACAGGAATTTAGTCCTCGCAGACAAAAAGGGGAGGGAAAATTGAAAACAAAAAAAATAAAATAAAAAATTAAGCAGGTGAGGTCATTTGGAGTTGAAAAGAGACTGAAAGTTGGAGCTTCAGCTCGGAGCTGGAAAGGCTGTGTCGGGAATGAAGCTGGGATGGGTCTGACGGCGGCCAAGCCCTTTCTCCTCAAAAAAAAAAGGGGGGAAAAAGGGACATTTGCAGAAGTGAAAATAAAAACCAAACTGAGCACGGGCAGGTGAGACCCTCCAAGGTCTGCTTGTGTTGGCCCAGCTTGTGTTGCTGGTCGGGATATGGAGCCAACTCGATATTCCCAATGGTGTTGCTTCCAGGGGGGACCTGCCACTGAGCTTGAAAGGCAGGTCCCTCGGTGCTCTCAACTGCAGGTTGGGATTTTTCTGGGAATGCTGGAGCAAAATCCATCCTGACCTGGATGCTCCAGCACCAGCAAGACTTCAGGTGTCACCTCAGGGGTGTCACCTCGGGGATGTCACTTTGGGGGACTTCACTTGGCAGCGGGGGCAACTGGTGGGATGCAGGATTGTGCTTTGTGCCTTCTGCTCCCAAATCCCTGGAAGTGTCCAAGGCCAGGTTGGAGCAACCTGGGATAGTGGAAGGTGTCCCTGCCCATGGCAGGGGGTGGGACTGGATGAGCTTTAAGGTCCCTTCCATCCCAAACTGTTCAAGGATTCCATGATTCCCTGAAATCAAAGGGCACCATCAAACAGCCTCAATTTGTAGCCAGGAGGGGGAAGGAGCTGGAAATTTGGGATTTGCTTCAGGGCCATATTGTGTGTGCCTCAAAGTTGGCTTTCTCAGAGCAGACCCAGCACCCCCTGATATTGCTCCCAGAGGTGCCAGAAACCTGTTGGGGAAGAAACTTCTCCCTCAGCCTCCAGCTCTGGAACGAGAATTAATAATAGAATAATAGAATAATAGAATAATAGAATAATAGAATAATAGAATAATAAAATAATAGAATAATAGAATAGAATTTGTGCCCTGAAGGGAAGGGTTTAATAATCCTTTTAAAAAACCCTCTATTTTGCATCCCCCTGGTGCATCACACCCCGTTGTGGTTTGCCAGCGTCACGTGAGTGTGTTCTATCCACAGGGCTGAGGGTGGGAAGATAAATTTATATAAAAAAAAGTTATTCAAGTTTTAGGCTGAAAAATCACCGCTTTTCATATATCATTAAATATTCCCTAAAACTACAATGGATTGAAGTGATTCCATCCAAGCCTTCTAAACTTCAGGAATCCAGGATTTTGTAGTTTGTCCTTAAAAATCAGCAGGCGAAAACACGGATTTTCAAATCCTTATCTGTGCCGAGGCTTTTAGGGGGAAGTTTTGCCGGGAGAAAAAAATCTTGAAAGAAGAATTTTCAGTGTTGTTTTGAGTGCTCTGGGAGGGGCTTGTTGCTGAAGCAGGTGAGGGGTGAGATCCCTGTGGTGGAATCCCCATCCCTGGAGGGATTTCAAAGCCACATGGATGTGGCACTTGGGGACATGGATGAGTGGCCATACTGAGTTATCAGTTGGACTCGATCTTGAGAACCTTTTCCAACCTTAATGATTCCATAATTTTATCTCTACCTGCCTTGGGATTGCTGTTTGTGCCAAATACTCGGGATTTCCTTCCATAGTCATGTTTTGCCTTGTGTCAAGACCTTCTTTTGTATGGAAAAAGAGGGTTTTTTCAGTTGTGTTTTCAGATGTCTTGAGAGAAGTTCAAAATAAGGTTTGGTATCTTTTAAATAAATCTTTTAATAAATCTTTTAGAAGTTAAAAATAAGGTTTGGTATCTTTGGTTAAAAATAAGGTTTGGTATCTTTTGAGGCCACTTCTTTTAAGGTTTTCTGGTTCGATTCTCAGAGCCTGGTTTGTGCTGGATCAGCAGCTCTCCCAAGGTGCTCCCAAGAGGCAGGAAACAGGATAATGCTGCATTATGTCACTTTTGGGGTTCCTCTTGTATTTAAGGCCCCGGGAACTGCTGTTGTACCAACCCAAGCACAGCCAGCAGGGCTGGAAGGGATGTGGAGAGATCCCTTGGAGAAATGATGTCCAGCACTGTGCCCAAGCCATTTGGGACAATCTTTTGCCACCCTGTTGTTTTCATTCCCTTTTCATTCCCCTTTTCCTGCCTGGAGTAGAGATGAGGGTGTTATTACAGTGGAACAGATTTCCCAGAGAAGCTGTGGCTGCCCCTGGATCCCTGGAAGTGTCCAAGGCCAGGTTGGAGCAACCTGGGCTGGTGGAAGGTGTCCCTGCCCATGGCAGGGGGTGGCACTGGATGATCTTTCAGGTCCCTTTCAACCCAAACCATTCCATCATTCTGTGATATCCCCCACAGGGAGAATTTTGGGCTCCTCTTAGGATATTTTAGCCAATCCCCCTTTTGTGGGACGCATCCCTGCCTTTGCTATTTATTCCTTGGAAGAACCACACGGGACCCAGCCCGTGATTCCCTTTTCCAAGTCCAAAATCGTGTGGCTTTCCTTCTCCTGCTGCTTCTGGCCCAGTTTGCCCATCTTAATTCCAGTTTGCTGCTTCTTCTCTCTTCTTCTCTCTTCCCCCATCCCTCCATCCCCATCTTTTCTCTCCATCCCTCTTCCAAGCTCCCCCCCTCCACCAGAGAGGGAAATAAATTGTGCAGGAACAAATTCCCTGCCTCTGAATTCCCCCTGGAAACCCTCCTGCCTGGTTCATAATTAATGCTGCCATTGTTCTCCTCTCTCTGTATATTTAGATGGCCTTTTTGTTTAAAGTTGATTACTCGCTGCTCCTCCGAGTGTCTCTCCGGGGAGGGAAATGGATGATATTTCAACAGCGGATCAGCCACAATATGCACTAAATAAACAGACTTGCTAAAAAACACCAGAAAGGCCCCTTTGTCCTGTTGGATAGCACAAAAAAACCCCCAAAAAACCATGTTGGGGGGGGGGGGAATAAAAATCTCCCAGAAGGATGCTGGGGAGTGGAACTTATCTCCGAGATCTCGGGAAGTGTCCTAAATTAAACACTTCCACCCTTCAGCGGTCACCTCAAATGTCACCCCCAGCTTTAAGGGCTTAGCAGATGGAAGGGGCTTAAAGTATTCCCAGTAGCAGCCAAGCCTGTCCTGGGCACGGTCTGGGTGTTGGGGCCGAGTTTAAGCTGCCGTGGAATAATGGGTTGCACATGGCTATCGATTAAATGACACTTCTCCCTCCTCACAACATTGATCTTGGCTTTGGGCTGAGCCGGCCCCGCGCTGTGAGTTTGTTCACTTATCTAATTTTAATGATCAAGTTTCCATTTCTCCGGCAAAAGTCATTTATATTCCGGAGGCTTCAGAGCACGGAGAGGGAAAGGGGGGAGTGTGTGAACACCCTGAGCGACCTTCAGTCAGCCTGGACGAGTCTCTGATATGGGGTGGCTCTAAAGTTAATTCAGGCCCTGATTTTTTTTGCCTGTGCAGGGTCAGGGGTTGGACTGGATGATCCTTGTGGGTCCCTTGCAACTCGGCGCGTTCTGGGATTCCGGGATTCTGGGATCAGCAGTGTTCTAAGCCGCAGGTGATCTGGACCACGCCGAGAAGTTGAACCACGAGGCTGCTTTGCAGCTCCCCGGTGTCAGTAGAAGCTCCACCAGCATTGTGCTGGTTATTAATTCATAGAACCATAGAATCCCAGAATCAGCTGGGTTGGAAGGGACCTCCAAGATCATCCAGTCCAACCCTTGATCCAACTCCGCCGTGGTTCCCAGCCCATGGCACTGATGCCACATCCAGTCTGTCCTTAAACACCTCCAGGGATGGAGAATCCACCACTTCCCTGGGCAGCCCATTCCAATGGCTGAGCACCCTCTCTGCAAAGAAATTCTTTCTAATCTCCAACCTAAACCTCCCCTGGCCCAGCTGAAGACCCTGAGCCCTCTTGTCTTGCTGAGAGTTGCCTGGGAAAAGAGACCAACCCCCCCCTGGCTCCCCCCTCCTGTCAGGGAGTTGCAGAGAGTGAGGAGGTCTCCCCTGAGCCTCCTCTTCTCCAGGCTGAACAGCCCCAGCTCCCTCAGCCTCTCCTCACAGCACTTGTGCTCCAGTCCCTTCCCCAGCCTCGTTGCTCTCCTCTGGACCTGAGAATTAATTGAATTAATTAATTTAATTCCTCCTGGATGATCCCCCTGTTCGAGTGGGAACAGGTCACGGGGCTCTCACGTGGTGGCGACAACCTGGGTTCAACCTGTTGTCAGCTCCCGACACGAGGGTGTGACGGTGTCAGGGGGTGGCACTTAAATACCTTTGATTTTTGGGGTATTTTTACAAAAATACCTTTAATTTTAGGGGTCTCTTTAAAAAAGAACCTTTAATTTCGCGGTTCTCTTTACAGAATACCTTTGATTTTTAGGGTATTTTTACAAAAATACCTTTAATTTTTGGGGTCTCTTTACAGAAATACCTTTAATTTTGGGGTCTCTTTACAGAAATATCTTTAATTTTGGGGTCTCTTTACAGAAATACCTGTAATCTTTGGGGTCTCTTTAAAAAAGAACCTTTAATTTCGAGGGTCTCTTTACAGAATACCTTTGATTTTTGGGGTATTTTTACAAAAATACCTTTAATTTTAGGGGTATCTTTAAAAAAGTGCCTTTAATTTGGGGGCATCTTTACAGAAATATCTTTAATTTTTGGAGTCTCTTTACAGAAATATCTTTAATTTTGGGGTGTCTTTACAGAAATACCTGTAATCTCTGGGGTCTCTTTACAAAAAGACCTTAAATTTTTGGGGGTATCTCTGGAAAAATACCTTTGATTTTTGAGGTCTCTTTACAGAAGTACCTTTAATTTTGGAGTCTCTTTACAGAAACACCTTTAATTTTTTGGATCTCTTTATAAAAATACCTTTAATTTTGGGGGTCTCCTTACAAAAATTTTTGAGGTCTCTTTACAAAAATACCTTTAATTTTGGGGGTCTCTTTATAGAAATACCTGTGATTTTGGGGGTGTCTTTAAAAAAGTACCTTTAATTTTGGGGCATCTTTACAGAAATAACTTTAACTTTTGGGGTGTCTTTAGAAATGTACATTTAATTTTTGGGGTCTCTTTGCAAAAATACCTTTAATTTTGGGGTTTCTTTATAGAAATGCCTTTAATTTTGGGGATCTCCTTACAAAAATTTTGGGGATCTCCTTACAAAAATTTTTGAGGTCTCTTTACAAAAATACCTTTGGTTTTTAGGGTCTCTTTACAAAAATACCTTTAATTTTGGGGATCTCTTTACAGAAATACCTGTAATTTTGGGAGTCTTATAAAATATGCCATTAATTTTGGGGTTTCTTTACAGAAATACGTTTAATTTTGGGGGTCTATTTACAAAAATACCTCTAATTTTTGGAGTCTCTTTAGAAATGTACATTTAATTTTTGGGGTCTCTTTACAAAAATACCTTTAATTTTGGGGTCTCTTTAAAGAAGAACCTTTAATTTTGGGGTTCTCTTTACAGAATACCTTTGATTTTTGAGGTATCTTTACAAAAATACCTTTGATTTTTGAAGTCTTTATAAAATAATACCTCTAATTTTGGGGCATCTTTACAGAAATAACTTTAATTTTTGAGTTGCTCACCTTGAGAGTAATAAGGTTAAATTAGGATATTTGGGGATTTTGGGAAGGTTCTGGATGGGATTCGGATGGGAATGTGTGGGATCATCAGCCAGCCTTTGTGCCTCATTTGTCCATCTTCGTGTGGATGCTGATTTTTTTTGTCTTATCTCCTTTATGAAACTCCTGAATTTTGGGTGTAGGGTGAATAAATAAAAATAGATGTAAATAAATGTAAATAGATGTAAATAAGTATAAATAGATATCAACAAATATAAATATAAATATAAATAACTATAAATAGATGCAAATAAATATAAATAAATATAAATAGATATAAATACATAGATATTAACCTCATGGTGGCTGTTCCTGGACTGGGGTGATCATGGCTGTGTCTCAATCATGGTCCAGCATCAGTAGCTAAATATTTGCCCTCCTCCCATCTCCACCTCCATCTCCATCTCTTATTTCTATCCCATCAGGAATTCACCCTTACATTTGTTATTCCTTACTGGTGGAGAGCCCAGTTACACCAGTTTGCTCTTGTCCAGTGTTGGGAGAAGGTGTTGAATCAGCTGAGAAAAAAAGAAAGTTGGAATGTATTTGTAATCCTGGAAAAGGTGCTGGAGGGATGGTGGTTGAAATTTGGGTGCTCAGGTTGTACTGACTGATGGGAAAACTCCTCTGGGAAATGGAAGAATGGAAATGGATATTCTTAGATGCTCTTTTCTGGAGGAGCAGAGGAGATCCATCATCCAGAGGAGCTGGATTTGTCCATATCCAGAGTCTTCTAAAGAAATGTGGGTGTGCTGGATGATTCCTGGATCAGCCCTGGGGTAATAAATCCCAGGGGAGCTGTTGGTGCAGAGAAGGATGTTCCATGGAACAACTTGTCTCAGCTTGGGACATCAGCTGGGATCATGGAATTATGGAATGATTTGAGTTGGAAAGGACCTTAAAGATCATCCAGTGCCACCCCCTGCCATGGGCAGGGACACCTTCCACTGGCCCAGGTTGCTCCACCCTGGCCTTGGACACTTCCAGGGATCCAGGGGCAGCCACAGCTTCTCTGGGCAACCTGGGCCAGGGCTTCCCCACCCTCCCAGCCAGGAATTCCATCCCAATATCCCATCTAACCTTGTCCTCTGGCAGTGGGAAGCCATTCCCCCTTGTCCTGTCTCTCCCCAGGTCCTGTTGTTCCCTCTGTGGTCTCTGTGGCAACGCAGCCCATGAGGACACAGAATTGGTTTGGAACATACCAGGGAGAAGAAATCAAATAATCACAGAATCACAAACTGGTTTGGGTTGGAAGGGACCTGAAAGACCATCTCATTCCACCACCCTGCCATGGGCAGGGACACCTTCCACTTGCCCAGGTTGCTCCAACCTGGCCTTGGACACTTCCAGGGATCCAGGGGCAGCCACAGCTTCTCTGGGCAACCTGGGACAGGGCCTCCCCACCCTCCCAGCCAGGAATTCCTTCCCAATATCCCATCTAGCCCTGCCCTCTGGCACTGGGAAGCCATTCCCTGTGTCCTGTCCCTCCATGCCTTGTCCCCAGTCCCTCTCCAGCTCCCGTGGAGCCCCTTTAGGCCCTGCCAGGGGCTCTCAGCTCTCCCTGGAGCCTTCTCTTCTCCAGGGGAACCCCCCCAGCTCTCCCAGCCTGGCTCCAGAGGGGAGCTGCTCCAGCTTTATCACCTCCATGGCCTTCTCTGGATTTGCTCCAACAGTTCCATGTCCTTCAGCTGTTGGTGGCACCAGAACCGTGCTCAGTATTCCAGGAGGGATCCCATGGGAGCAGAGTGGAGCAGGAGAGTCGCTTCCTGGTGGACATGGTGGGCTCCTGGTGCTGGTCATGGACTTCCTTCCCAGTGACATTTGAATGGCAGGTGATCAAGATTCAGCTGGAAAAACCTTCCCCACCCCCAGCTTTAAAACTACAAACTCAATCCAGTGTCCTGACCGGCACTTTTGAGGAATTTGGGAGCTCCCAAAAATCCCAACCCCCTTTTCTGGGCCGTTCCCGCCGCATCTCCGAGCGGAGCGAGAGGATTTCTGGAAGGGCTTGGAAGGCATTTCCAGGGAAAACTTGCAAAACTAAATGGGCTCTGCATGATGCTGGTAGCTCTGTTGTGCTGGAATGCACTGAACCGGAGAGTTCAGTGTTCTTGGAGGCTTTTCCCTGTGGTCAGTGCCAGAGATTTCTGATTAATAAGGAAAACAGGGCCGGCTTCCTCCCTCTGAGGTGCAGGGATTAGAAAAATTAAGCAACAGGGCTGTGGAAAAGCCTGGAGGGAGGGAACACAGCGATAACAGGAGGAAAGGGGAGGAAGAATAACAAGTGAGCATCCCAAAAAACGTAGGGAGGGAAGTGGCTTCCGAATGGCCCCATTGGAGGAGGGGTTGGTGCCTTCTTGGAGTTTCAAGGTTGGTTTGCTGGGTGTCTTTTGAAACCCTGAAACGGGGGGAATGCTGCTGTCCTGGGAATGCTGCTGTCCTGGGAACGCTGCTGTCCTGGGAATGCCATCCTTGGGAAGTCTGGTGCCAGCAGGTCTCCCGGGTCCGGGTTCTCCGGTGTCTGACAGGGCTGAGCTTTGCTCCTGCTTGGTTTTGTCTTTGCTCTGAGGGACCAGGGAAGGTCCTTGCCCTGAGGAGCTCGGGGGTCTCCATCTCTGGAGACACCTAAACCCCAGCTGATGATGTCCTGGAAAAGCTGCTCCAGGGATCCCTCTGGCCCCAGATGCTCCATGTTCTTTGTGGGAATGGTTCAAAGCTGAGGGAGGGGAGGTTTAGGCTGGATATCAGGAAGCATTTCTTTAGTGGATGTTCAAACCCTGGAACGAGCTCCCTGGAGAGATGGGGGTGCCCCCAGCCTGGGAATGTCTGAGAAATGTTTGGATAATGCCCTTAATACCATGGTTTGACTTCTGGTCAGCCCTTCCCTTCCCTTCCCTTCCCTTCCCTTCCCTTCCCTTCCCTTCCCTTCCCTTCCCTTCCCTTCCCTTCCCAACTTTCCCTTCCCAAACCTCCCCTTCCCTTCCCAAACCTTCCCAAACCTTCCCAAACCTTCCCTTCCCAAACCTTCCCTTCCCTCCCCTCCCCACTTCCCTCCCCTCCCCACTTCCCTCCCCTCTCCACAACCCCTCCTCTCCCCACAACCCCTCCTCTCCCCTCCCCTCCCAACTGTGAGGTTTCCCCTTCCCTGTTTATATTTAGGGAGATCAAGGCTGAGGGATTGACCCTTTTTAGGCAAAAAACTGATTAAGGAATAACCACAAAAGCCTCATTTTCTCGAGGAACATCCACAAGGGAAGGAGCTGGAAACCTAGGAGAGAAAAGCAGAGTGGCTCATCCAGCAGCTCCACATTCCATATCACACAACCACGGAACCATGACGTTGGAAAAGGCCTCCAAGTTCATCAAGTCCAACCTCTGGACTTCAGGAATAACTCTTGGAGCAAGCAGCAGGCAGAGGGACAGGGATGAGGGAAAAGGTGGATGCACAAGGATCCCCGAGTCCTGGAGGGGGTTGATTAACTCCATCCACACCAGAGTTGTCCCCAGAGGCCTTTTGATGCTGTGCAGACATTTGGGAAGGATATCCCTGTTTTCTGACTGTCCCGTGTCTCTGCCAACTAAACCTGATCACCCTCCTGGAGGGTTTTTTTTCCCCCCTTTGGAAATGCAGTTGGAGAATGAAACAGAAACACATGGTGGGTGGGGTGGGGTTTGTTGGGTTTTTTTTTTCCTCTCCCCCCAAATACCACGTTAATTTAAAAAAGGCCTTTTTCATTAGGCATTATGTACACAAGGGCTACGGGTTACAAATGCAGAAAATTAAATTGTAAACTCCACGGTGAGGCCTTGGGGGGGGGAAGAGTAATGAGAGAAGGGAGCCCTCCCCTATCCCTGCTCCAGGAGGAGACAGGCTGGGGAAGACTCCTTCCCTTCACCCTCCAGAAACCACCAAGGATGGGTCAGATCCTTATCAGCCTTAAATCATCCCCATAACTCCAGCCTTGCTCAGTCTCCCAGAGTTAAATGACTTTTGTGCGTGGAATTGAGGCGGATTAGGGAATTTTTCCCTGATTTCAAGGAAGTTTTTACTGAAAATATGTAAAAAAAAAAAAAAAGAATCAGATTTGTCCTGTTTGTGAGCCTGGATCTTAATTGATATTGATTATGGCAATAAATCTCTCTCAGGGGCTGAGGCCACCCATGGCAACGGGTCCAGGCAGAGCAGCATCTTCTTGGTTCCCTCGAGGAGCTGTTTTGTGCTTCCTGAATCCTCAGGGATCTGTGTGGGAAGGGATGGAGAACAGACCCGAGGAGAAGGACTTGGGGTGTTGGTGGAGAAGCTTCACATGCCCCAGACACGTGCCCTGGGCTGATCCCCCAGCGTGGGCAGCAGGGCAGGGGGGGATTCTGCCCCTCTGCCCCTGTCTCAGCTGAGACCCCCCTGCAGAGCTGCTCCAGCCCTGGGAACAACAGCACAAGGATGTGGAGCTGCTGCAGAGAGTCCAGAGGAGGCCCCGGAGCTGCTGCCAGGGCTGGAGCCCCTCTGCTCTGGAGCCAGGCTGGGAGAGCTGGGGGGGTTCCCCTGGAGAAGAGAAGGCTCCAGGGAGAGCTGAGAGCCCCTGGCAGGGCCTGAAGGGGCTCCAGGAGAGCTGGAGAGGGACTGGGGACAAGGGATGGAGGGACAGGACACAGGGAATGGCTTCCCACTGGAAAAGTGAAGCTTTAGCTGTGATATTGGGAAGGAATTGCTGTCTGTGAGGATGAAGAGGCCCTGGAATGAATTTCCCAGAGAAGCTGTGGCTGCCCCTGGATCCCTGGAAGTGTCCAAGGCCAGGTTGGAGCAACCTGGGCTAGTGGAAGGTGTCCCTGCCCATGGCAGGGAGTGGAATGAGATGATCTTTAAGGTCCCTTCCCACCCAAAGCATTCCATGGTTCCATGTAACACAGTATATAATGTATAAAATAAGTTTATGATGCATAATATAAAACATAAATAGCATTATGTGATATTATGTATAACCACATGAAGTTATATATAATTTTTATATTTAATATAATTTAATGCAGTATAATTTAATCCTGCACCCAGTCTCAGCCTTTCCAAAGGAAACCAGACCCGGGCACACATGGACTGGGAATTTTGCTCCTTCCTTTCCCCCCCTCTGCTCCTCCCAACACTCTTTAAACTCCTGGAAAGAGGTCGCTGAAATTTCACCAGGGATGGAGGATTATTAAATTCCTCCCAAGTTTCATGGAAATAGGATAAGAGGGGAAGTCCAGGGAGTGTTATCCCTGGAGAGGAGCTCCAGCAGGAAGGGAGCTGTGGAGATGGGATGAGGTTCAAGTGGGAATGGCCCATCCTCGTATCGAAGTCAATCAATCCAATTTATATAAACTTAATATTTTTATTGCTTAACTTGGAGTTCACTGAAACCCTTCAGCGCTCAGGACGTGGTTGGTTTTGGGAGCCCCCAAGTGACTCCAGGAATGACCCGACCCTTAGACCCTGGGTGGTCTAATTAATATACTTTTAACGAAGCTGCTGATTTTCAGCATCTCTGGAACCAGGGCTGGGATTTCTTTGCTCATCCCGGAGGATTTTCGGGCTCACCCACCACAGCCCCGTCCCTGGGCTGAGAGGTTGGAGCCAGGAGGGGCTGCCTTCTCCTTCTCCTTCTCCTTCTCCTTCTCCTTCTCCTTCTCCTTCTCCTTCTCCTTCTCCTTCTCCTTCTCCTTCTCCTTCTCCTTCTCCTTCTCCTCCTCCTTCCCCTTCTCCTTCTCCTTCTCCTTCCCCTTCGCCTTCCCCTTCCCCTTCTCCTTCTTTCTCCTTCTCATTCTTTCTCCTTCTCCTTCTTTCTCCTTCCTTCTCCTTCTCCTTCTCCTCCTCCTTCTTTCTCCTTCTCCTTCTCCTTCTGGTCCTTTCCAACCCAAACCACTCCATGATTTTCCCTGGCCCCTGGAAGGGCTGGGATCACTCTTATCCTGTGGCACCACATCAGGAGATTGGATTATTTCCACCTAAAGTTCTTCTCTGGGCACCGACCCTTGGAATTGGGGTTGGGATCTCCAAACACGGTGGCACTTCTCCCAGAACAAGCTTTTGATGAGGTTTTATGATCTTAATTCCTTGGAAAGCCACTGGCACTCGTGATTCCTTGCTGGTTTTGCCATGGATTTTGCCAGGCTCTTCTTCCAGGGAAAAAGTGACAGGAAATGGCTTCAAGGGGGGTTTAATTTGGATATCAGGGAAAATTTCTTCATGGAAATGGTTGTCAGTCGTTGGAACAGATGGTGGAGTCCCCATTTCAAATCCCTGGGGATGTGGCACTTGGGGACATGGGGCAGTGGTGGCCTTGGAACACTTGGCCTCCATGATCTTGGAGGGCTTTTCCAACCCAAACAATTCCGTGATTCCCAAAGCAGCATCGCTTTCCCTCTTGCCCATCCCGGGGTGTTTTCCCTCCTGCTTTAGGCATTAGATCAAGCAGCTGATTAATAACCCACCTGGATCTGATTAATAACTCACCTGATCTGATTAATAATCCATCTGATCTGATTAATAACCCATCTGATCTGATTAATAACTCACCTGATCTGATTAATAACCCACCTGATCTGATTAATAACCCATCTATCTGATTAATAACCCACCTGATCTGATTAATAATATACCTGATCTGATCAATAACCCACCTGATTTCCATCTCCACTGTCCCTTCCTCCTCAACCTTCTCGACCTACGAGGAGTTTAATTTTTCCTTTTCATTTTCACTCACCCCAGTATTCCCACAGATCAGCCGTACCATCCATTCCTTAACCGCTCTTTGTTTTCCAGGCAAACCCTGGATTTCCTGGAGGCTTCCCCTCCTCTCCCAGGGCTGGCTGAGGGTGTGGGTGGGCAGAGGTGCTGCTCCTCCATCAGTGTGGGGTGAGCGATGTGCGGGAAGGTCACGGACCCACCGACTAAATAAGTGATGAGATGTCATGAAAAATTCCTGCCCGAGCGCCGGGAGAAGCTCAGCCCGTGCCACGAGCTGCCTGGGCTTTTATTTATTTTTAATTTTCCCCTTTCTTTTTGAATTCAGAGCGTATTTTATTCATGCAGGCTCAGGGGGGTTTCTGGACCGTTCAGAAAACAAGGTTTTTGTGGTTTGTTGGGGTTTTTTTGTGTTTTTTTTTTTAAAGAAAAAAGAGGATCAGACCCAGCTGGTGGTTCAGTCACGGAGCGAGAAGAAGAAGAAAAGTGGGAGAAAGCTTTAAGGCAGGAATGAGAAATGAGGCTTGGAGAGAGGCTTGTTAAAAGCAAGGAGAGATGAGCAGCAGCAGGGAAAGGGGAGTTGTGAAAACAGGAAAGTTTCAGCGGTGCAGGAAGCTCCCTGGATCCAACTTCTCCTGGAGTTGGACAGCTGGGATGTCCCAGCTGGAGCTGTTGGAGGTGAGGGTGTGTTAGAGACAGAGCACATCCCTCCTGTGGGATCTCCCTGGGTCTGAGTTTATGGATATCCGTGTGCTGCCTTTGACAGGGTCACTCAGGAATCCTCTGCCCTTTTCCTTTCCTTTCCTTTCCTTTCCTTTCCTTTCCTTTCCTTTCCTT
>NW_020897836.1:178790-179107 GCF_003984885.1 Neopelma chrysocephalum | reverse complement strand
CATTTTTTGGGATCCCATCCCATCCCATCCATTGGGAACCATCATCCCAAACCCTCCCTTTGCACCAATAAAGAGCATTTTTAACCCCAAAAGGGAATTTTGTTCTTCTCTTTCTCCTTATCCAGGACAGGACTTTTTGGGATCCCATCCCATCCCATCCATTGGGAACCATTATCCCAAACCCTCCCTTTGCACCAACATTCCTAAAGATTATTTTTAACTCCAAGAGGGAATTTTGTTCTTCTCTTTCTCCTTAACCAGGACAGGACTTTTTGGGATCCTATCCCATCCCATCCATTGGGAACCATCACCCCACA
>NW_020897836.1:177711-178780 GCF_003984885.1 Neopelma chrysocephalum | reverse complement strand
GCTCTTGGCACCCGAAACCCTCCCTTTGTTTATACCTTTTCCAAGGCTGGGACAATAAGTGCGAGGCCATCCAGAGGTTACTGTGACACAGCAGAAGGAAAAGCCTTTCCCTTTGTTTGTGGATCATTCCAAAGGTTGTTGGGTTTCTTTTTATCTCCCAACAAATATCCCTAAATCCGGCCGGAGCTCCCCGTGGGCAGTAACAGGAGGAAACGTTGCCCCAGCTCGTGCTCAGCCTCTTCAGGGCATCAGATTATTCCAAGGAATGTGTGTCCTGCAAGATTTTTGGGGCTTTTTAATTCCTTGGAAGCGGGGCTTGGATCCCCCTGGGTGTTTGCAGGGTGATTTTCAGGTGCCAAAATTGAGTCTTGGACGCTTTCCATGCGAAAAAACATGGGATTTTTTTTAACTCTGCGCTTGGGTTTCGTGCAGTTTTTGAGTTCCTGAAATGGTTGGTGTCCACCAGGAATGGAAGAGGTTTAAATAAAGTCGAGATTTTGGAGGAGGAGGAGGTTTGGGGAGGGTGAGAGGCGCTGGCCAGGCTCCCAGACAGACCTGACGTGAGTGGGAATGTTAAATCCTCCTCTTTTAACTGTGGAATCACAGACTGGTTGGCTTGGCAGGACCTTAGAGTCCCTCATCCACCCCCTGCCACGGGCAGGGACACCTTCCACCAGCCCAGGTTGCTCCAAGCTGGCTTTGGACACTTCCAGGGATCCAGGGGCAGCCACAGCTTCTCTGGGAATTCATTTCAGGGCCTCCCCACCCTCCCAGCCAGGAATTCCTTCCCAATATCCCATCTAACCTTTCCTGGATGCACATTTTTGAGGGGGGGCTCACCTGAAAGTCCCCCAGAAATCCTTGGCTCCTCCACCACCACCAGCTGGAGCCCAACACTCCCATGGCTTTGGCATTGAACACCTGCCTTAACCCACAGATGCCAACGGGAATCATGAACATCCCAGGGGGAAGTTTGGTGGTTTATCCATCCATGGACTTGCTGAAGGAGTTGGGAATTCATGGCTCTGTCAGATCTGGAGACAGAAATCCAATGTCCAAATCTGAGTGG
>NW_020897836.1:164150-177701 GCF_003984885.1 Neopelma chrysocephalum | reverse complement strand
CCCAAATCCTGGTGGCAGATCCTCCAAAAAAAAAAAGAGGCTTTTTACCCTGTCAATCAAAAATAGAAGGTGAAATCACGAATTTACCTTCGCCTTTTCCCTGGGAATTTATTCATCTCCAGAAGCCAAAGAAATCCAGTTATTTTTTCCCGATGCCAAGCGGTGCCAAACTCCACGATTTTTTTTTCTGCTCCTGCAAAGTTCTTTTATTTCTGTGTGTTTACTTTAAGCCAAATGTTTCCTTACCAGCCCTGTCTCCACAGCTGGTTTAAATATCCACTTGTTCCTGCGTCTCCCTCTCCGTAGAATCCCCTGAACGGCTCCAAATGACTCTCCCTGTTTTCCAAACGCTCCTTCGGCCTCTGGAAATATAAATCCCGTGGCCTTATAAAAATAGTCCTGATCAACCACCCAAATTGGCAGGGTTGTTTCAGGGGCTCAATTAGTTTTGCAGGTGGTGCTGCCAGGGAAGGACACGGTGCCTTTGGGGGGAACATCTCTGGGAGTTTGGTGAGCAAACCTTCCTGGGGGGAGCTGCTGTCATCCAAGGTTACCTCCTCCATCCCTAATCCCTTCCCAGTGGCAGGTCTCTGATATTGGTGCCCAAATTTCAGTGGCAGACCCCTGATTCTGGTGTCCAAATCCTGGTGACAGGTCCCCGATTCTTGTTCCCAATTCCGGTGGCAGGTCCCTGATTTTAGTTCCCAAATGCCCATGGCAGGTCCCTGATTCTGGTGCCCAAATCTTGGTGGCAGGTCCCTGATTTTGGTGTCCAAATCCCAGTGGCAGATCCCCAGTTCTAGTGCCCAAATCCAGGTAGCAGATCCCTGATTTTGGTGCCCAAATCCTGGTGCAGATCCTCAGTTCTAGTGTCTAAATCCAGGTAGCAGGTCCCTGATTCTTGTTCCCAAATCTCGATGGCAGGTCCCTGATTTTGGTGTCCAAATCCCACTGACAGATCCCCAAGTCTTGTGTCCAAATCCAGGTGGCAGGTCCCTGATTCTGGTGCCCTTTCCATCCTCTCCCTTGGGTAGAGACCCCAATGTCACTGGTTTCTTCTGTACTGATGCTGGGTCCATCTTTGGGCAGGTTCCTGGGAGATGAGTCTCCTCCACACCTGAAATTCCGGGGACAGTTTTGGGCCTCTCACAAGAGAGACATGGAGGGACTGGAGCGTGTGCAGGGAAGGGAATGGAGTTGGGAAGGGGCTGGAGCAGCAGGAGCAGCTGAGGGAGCTGGGGGGGCTCAGCCTGGAGAAAAGGAGGCTCAGGGGGGACCTTCTGGCTCTGCAACCCCCTGACAGGAGGGGGGAGCCGGGGGGGAGGTCGGGCTCTGCTCCCAGGGAACAAGGGACAGGAGGAGAGGGAACGGCCTCCAGCTGTGCCAGGGGAGGCTCAGGTTGGAAATAGGGAAAATTCCTTCCTGGAAAGAGTTGTTCATCCCTGGCCCAGCTGCCCAGAGCAGGGGTGGATCCCCATCCCTGGAGGGATTTCAAATCTCTGTGGATGTGGCACTTGGGGACATGGTCAGGGGTGGCCTTGGCAGTGCTGGGGAATGATTGGACCTGATGATCTTAAAGGTCTTTTCCAACCTGATTCTTCTGGGAGGCTGGTTTAGGAACCAGGGGGAGAGAAGCCTTGGGGGGAAAAAAAGCCCATTTTGCTCCAAATGTTCCCTTGGAGCTTCAGCAGGAGCAGTTCTTGGATCCCCCCAGCTCCCCCTACTCCGACTGCTGGGGCGAGGAGGATGCTCTGGGCGAGGACCAAACCCACAACAGGGAAATGATGGGAAGCACAAACCCATCTCCCACCCTTCCCAAATCCCCATCTCCTGTTGTGTTCCTTGAACCATCCCCTCTGCCCAGGTTTTATTCCTGTTTTCTATTTGTCCCCACCGATGGGGCACTGTCTGGTGGTTCCCTCCTTCACCCCGAGCACCTCAAAGGCCTCCAGATGCTGCTGCCGCCTCAGCCCCTGCCCCTAATGAACATTAAAGAGTCTATAATTAGCAAGGCCACATGTTTCCAGCCTTGGAAGCAGGACAAGGTCATCGATCCAGCGCCGGAGCGCGGGGACCACCCGCATCCCGCAGGTGTTCGAATCCCTGGAACCGGCAGCCCCAAACCTTTTTTTTTTGTCTCCTAGGGAAGCGACACAAAAGGGAGCAGTCCCAGGTCTGAGCCTGCCCCTCCTGCAAAGCCAGGCCGGGGCAGCGCAGCGTGGTTTGTGTTTACAGTGGAGCTTAAAGAAATAAGCATCGGTTACATAGGGGGGAAAAATGAGACCGCGGTCAGATTGGACCCCAGGGCAAGGCCGGCCGGGAACAATGGATCTGCTAAACAAAACCCCGGAGCTCGGGAGGAAGTTATCATGGAAAGCAGGGATATATTAGTTCAGTTCTGAGTGTTTTTAGAAAAAAAAAAAAAAAAGGAAAGTATTCGAAGCACTTGAACCCGGGTGTATCTATTTCGCCGCCCAGACGTTCTCCCCTCGCGCGGCCGAGTGACCCCTGCGGTTGGAAGCGCGGCTGGAATCGCGGCAGGAATCGCGGATGCCGAGCTCTCTCCCCGTTCCCTCCGTGTCAGCTGGGAGGTGAAGAGGCGGCTGCCTCTGCCTCCCGTCACGGCTGCGGCTTGGAAAGCTCCGGGAACGCGGCGACGGGCGGCGGGAAAAGGGCAGCCAGAGTTTAGGAGGCCGCGGCCCCGGGAAGGTTTCCTGCTGGGCGAAGGGACCCACGGGATCGGCGGAGCGCCTCGTTGCTCGGGGTTTTTTGCTTTTGCTTCGGTCACAAGAGTCACAGAATGTGCTGCTCAGCACGTGGGGTTTGGGAAGGGTGGGTGTTGGCACTGCTTGGCCTGTTCAGCCTGGAGGAGACTGAGGGGACACGCACTGGGGTCCTCAATGTCCAGCCTCTGGGGGCAGAACCTTTCCCTGAGATCCAACCTGAGCCTGCCCTGGCACAGCTCCAGCCCTTCCCTGGGTGCTGTCCCTGGTCCCCCCAGAGCAGAGCTCAGTCCCTGCCCCTCCTCTGCCCCTCCTGAGGATGTTGAAGACGTCAATGAGGTCTCCTCTCAGTGTCCTCTTCTCCAGCTGAACACACCAAGTGCCCTCAGCTGGTTCTTTGAGCAGCAAGCCCTGTAATCATCCCGGCGGTTATCCCTGCTCGTGGTGGGCACTGGGAGCCACTTGCTCCTGCTGCAGAGCCCAGACACAACTCACTGCATTGAACAGCACAGGAGCTGCTCTATCTCCCTCCTGTTCCTGCTTCTCCATGTGTGGGAACCAAACCCACAGCAAATCATCTCTGTGGGGACCAGTGACAGGACCCAGGGAATGGCTGGAGCTGTGCCAGGGCAGGCTCAGGTTGGATCTCAGGGAAAGGTTCTTCCCCCAGAGGCTGGTTGGGCACTGCCCAGGCTCCCCAGGGCAGTGGGCACAGCCCCAAGGCTGCCAGAGCTCCAGGAGGGTTTGGCTGATCCTCTGGGGCACAGGGGGGGACTCTTGGGGCTGGGCCTGTGCAGGGCTGAGGGTTGGGCTGGATGGTCCTTGGGGGTCCCTTCCAACTCAGCATATCCCGGGATTCTGAAGTCAATGATGGGAAGCACAAAACCAGAGAGACAAGATCAGTGCCTGCCCCTCCTCTTCCCCTCGTGAGGACATTGAAGACCCCAGTGTGTGTCCCCTCAGTCTCCTCTATGCTGAACAGACCAAGTGGTGTCCCCATCACCCACCTTCCCAAACCCCCATCTCCCATCTCGTCCCTCCACCCACCCGAGGTTTCCCTGCCCCTCCACCTCCCAGCCGCTCCGGCGCGCGCTTCCCGGCGCTTCCATCGCTCCCCCTGCCCAAGGAGGAGCGGGAGGAAGCCCTGATAACGCTCATTAAATTTATAGCCACGTCGTGCTGCAATGTTTAATCAAGGTTACGTGACTGCGCTGCCGCGCCGGGGACAAGTTCAATGCAAGGTGAATCTTGTCTGAGATAATCTGAAAGTTCATCCGGAGGTGAAGGCAGCGGCAGCTTCTCAGAGCCCGCCCGGGGTGAGCAAGAGGTCACCTCCTCTTGCCTTTTTTTTTTTTGTGTGTGTGTTTTCCTTTTTATTTTTTTTTTTTAGCCCCTTTTTTTTAACGTGTAAACAAAAGAAAACCGCGACCTCGGCGTCAGCTGAGCAACAGGAAGGAGCGGCGTGGTGGTGGTTTGGTGCCCGTGGGGCTCAGGGAAGGCGATGCCGGCGCTTCAGGGATGTCAGGAGCGTTTTAAAGTCAGATATCCCGGCTTTTTTTGGGATGTGGAAAGGAGGTATCCCGTTTGCTGAGCCGGCTCACCCATCCCTGCTCCTCGTGCGGGTGGGAGACCCTCCAACCCCTGGCTGGGGTGTTTGGGTGTCACGTCCCACCTGTTTATAAACTCTTCTGGGCAGACCCTGAGCCCTGCAGGTCCCTTGAACTACCAGAGGATGAGGAGCATCAACCTTCTCCCATCCCCAAAGCTTTCTGGCTGCTCTGTCTGTTTTCCCCTGGAAAAGGGGCATCAAAGTGATTTTTTTTCCCCCTTTGGTACAATCAGATCGATGCTGGATCTGCTGAACTGTTGCTTTTCTCCCCTCTCAGCCTCCTTTCCCCTGTTTAGGGGGTTTTGTGGGTTTTTTGTGCTCGTGTTTAACTCTTCCCTTAGCAAAGGATCCTGATATTTGGATTTCCCATGTAGATTTCTTTGGAAAATCTTTCTGCTTTCTGATTTTGAAGTGTGGGTCAGGCAGGGTGAGTCAGATAAATCCAGGAGGCCGTACACACCTGGAATACAGCAGCAGGAAGGAATTCCCATATCCACGGGGTACCTGAATACAGAGCCACCACCTCCCAACCACGGAGCTGGGGGGTCTTTTACCTTCCCCAAACCCACCTTTTCCTGCCTGAAACACCTTCAAAAATGATTCTAACAATGATTATCTCCAAGCTGAGAGTTTTCCAAGCATCACATCCCAAATTCAGCCCCCCGTAACACTGGATGTTGACCTTGGAGAATTCCACCAGCTCCATCCTTGCTGGGAGCAGGGTTGGACGCAGCTCTTGGATGTGTCTGAGCCCGGAGCAGCTACTGGGGGGATGCTTCTAAAGGAGACATCATTTCTTTGGGAATGAATCCCCCTTTTGTGACGGCTAAATGGAAAAGCAAAGTGTTATTCAATAGCGGTCCCTCTGGAACGCTCTTCCGAGGCTCTTTCATTTCTTCTTGGCTCCTGCCCAGTATTGTCCTCGTGTCCTGCCCGGATCGTAGGGTCTGGAGGGTGGAAATACTCCCTGCAAACTTGTGAACCTGCCCGGAGAATCTGATGAGTCCAAAAGGAATTATTTTAAGGAGTGTAAATTGGCTCCCGAAACCCAGCAGGGGCAGAGTTTCCTTTTGTTCTCGTGGCCATTCATAAAATCCCCCCCCCCCGGCCGGGTGGTAATCGCTGGAAACGCCGGATTTTATCCCGAAACACTGAAATCCCACTGGGTTTGCACCAAATCATTTTCATGCCTTGTTTTTGTTTGGTTGGTTGGTTTGTTTTCCCCCCCCCAAAGTGCTTTGCCACCAGCACAGAAACTTGGGATTTCCCTAGAATTTGGTTTAACTTTCCCCCTCCGGGCAAATATCCAGGGAATGAGTAAAAGCCACGGTCCTGCACCAGCAAAGTGAGCGGGATGTGAAAGGAGCTGATGGGGACTTTCCAGCCACCTCAAGGACTGTCACCCCAACAGGATGTGCTGCTCCTCAGCTCGTGTTTTGCAGCACTTCTCTCGAAGCCCAACAACCTCTCGAGGCTCCTTCGTGTGGTTTTCGTGTGGCGGGGTGGGAGGAGAAGGTGGATTCCTCAATTTAACCCAAAAAGGAAGGGTTGTTTTTTTTTTTTTGTGAGTTACAACCAGAAAGGTTTTGAAGGTAGAATTGTGTTGGGGTTTTTTAACGAGACCCTGGGAATAAACACCTTCTGAAAGAGCGGGAAGGACGCCCCGTGTAATTCCGGCGGTGCTTCAAAGCAGGTGGAAAGCCAGAGGTTTTTCCTCCTCATAAACCATGAACACTTGCAGATGGAAAACCAGGAGAGATCTCTCTGTGTACACAACGCAGGCAGAGAGCTTTCTGGAGCCCTTCCCGCTGGAAATCTGATGTCAGGAATACAAAAACCTATAAACAGGCAATAATATGAATCTGAAAATAATCCAGACTGGACAGATTAGGGCTTTGTTGGTCTCAAACCTCTCTCTCTGTTACATACTGTCCTGTCTGCCATAAATCCTTCCAGATTCCTCTCGTGTTTTTTTTCCAAGAACTGTTTGACTTTTGCAGATATAAAAAAAAAAAAAAAAAAAGATTAAATTGCTGCCTTCGCTTGTAAAATCAGTCAAGTTAAATGAGGAACTTGGATTGGGTTCTCCTCTGAACACTCCTACGTGAGTGCTCAGGAGAAAGGACATCCCTGGGTGGAACATATTCCCAGGAGCCACTGGGAGGGTTGGAGCTCCAAGCAGAACTCCCTGATCTGTAGTAATTCCGGGAAATCCAGGGCTGGTGAGCACCTGAAATCCAATTAAACCTTCCCTGGGCTCCGTGTGTGGATCCCTTGAGCTGAACATTCTCCAAGCTGGGCATCATCAGTTTACTGCTCCCACCCCCTCGTGCAAAGGGTGCTCAAACACAGAGCAAATCTTCATTTCCATGGAAATCAGTGACAAATCTGCTCCTGTTTTCACTTAGGCCACAGTTTTGCCTTCCGTGTCTTTCACAATTAAAGGAACCAACATGATGTTCCAATTCCCGGTGCCTTTTCTTCTGGGCACCACTATTGTCCAAACCCACATCTCTCCTCATCGCTTCCAATATTTCTTTCTCTTTCAATATTCCTTTCCCACGAGGAATAATTGAAACCTCCCCAAAATAAATGAGTTTGGATGTCCTTGTCTGTGGCTGCTGATGTTGGAAGCTCCCTGGGCTTTTGTGCTCCGGAACAATTCCCAGCTGGCTTCTAGTAGGGGCTGCTCAGCCAGCGGTGGGATGGGTTGTGGGCGAGCTTAGGCATGGGCAAACCGGGAATTCCCCCTGGTTTTCCATAGTTTTTGATCTTTTATGGAAGTACCCAGCAGGGTCGGGTCATACCTGGCTGGTTTCTGGTCCCCCTGGGAGCATCCTGTCCCTTCCTACAGGCGGGACTCAAGTGCTGATTTACTCTGAGCCTCTTGTTGTCACCTTTAGGGAAGGAGTTGTGGTGCTAAGTCAGTGAAATGAGCTTTTTAAAGGCAAGATCTCCATGGGTTTGTGAGCTCATGGTGTGATCTCTTGCCAGCACTGCCCATTTGTGGAAGGTGTCGGGTCAGAGGCCGTTCATTCCACGTGCTGCCACGAAGACTGTGGAAAAAGAGCACCAGGCTCCGAGGTTGTGAGGATTAGAAGGGATAATAAAGCTTTTGAGAGCTGTTTTTCAGCTTGGTTCTGAAAATACTCCCTCCTTCTCCCCCTGAAAGCGGGAGCAGTCACTCATGGATGACCCTGAGCAGGTTTCAGGGCAGGAGTGCTCCTTCCAGCTGGGAAAACACCAAGCCTGACTTAGTTGACACTTTTCCACGCCCTGGTGTCCAGGGGACATAAAACTCCTCCTGAAAGCTTGGCTGTAACCATGTGGCATCGCTGGCCCTTCCATGTGGATCCGAGTCTCCCAAAAATCCTCTGTAAGGAAAACCTCATGCACCTCCTGCTCCCAGGCTGGGTGTGCTTGGAGGAACAAGGGCTGAAAGGGTGATAAACAGCTGCAGGGAAACAAGAATTCCCTAATTTAGGCTTTTATTTCCCTTTTAGGTAAGGTTTGGTTCTGTGTGGAATGTTTCCCACCAGCCCTCTCACCATCTCATCTGCCGGGATGGTCTTGGCAGGGGAAAGTCCTCAATCCATTTGGTGCTCACTGTTGTCACTGGGAATAAACATTGTGGTAATATTTATAATAATATTTTATATATATTATAATAATATAAAAGGGAAGGGATGTTTATTTCTGGGATGGAACAAGCAGGTTAGGAAAGGACCTTGAGAGATCATTTCTGTGGGAAAGGAAGCCTGGATGAGATGATCCAGCACCCTCTCTCGTTGCACCTTGAAGTCCTCCAGCAGTGGGGACCCCACCACATCCCCAGGGAAGTTGTTCCAGTGAAAGATTGTTCTCACCTTAAGGAATTTCTTTCTTATGTTGGAACAAAACCTCCCCTGTTGTAACTCGGAGGCTTTATGTGTCTTCTCCATGGGGCTCCTTGTGTGGAGAGATCCTTCCTCCTCCTCCTGCTTGTAGCCACCCTTTAAGGACTGGAACATTGTGATGAGGGAATGTCCCTTATGGAACCAAATCCCTTCCAAGGCAGTCACGGCCCCATCCCTGGAAGTGTCCAGGGCCAGGTTGGATGGGACTTGGAGAGCCCTGGTCTAGTGGAAGGTATCCTTGCCCATGGCAGGGGGTGGAACAGGATGGGCTTTAAGGTCCTGTCTAACCCAAACCATTCTGGGATTCTGTGATCCCATAAATATTTGACCTTCATGTTTTAGGCTTGAGGAGGAGAGGAGAGGTCCTTTGGGCTGAGAGGATCCCAGATCCAGAGTTATCCCTGCAGCATCATTCTGACTTCTCTGAGATAGGACAAGAGGGTTTTTGGGGGGGTTTATTTATCTTGGAAGACGTGGGTCTCCCTCTCCTGCCATCTTCTTTACCTTGGGCATCACTTCCCACTTGAGAGGTCTAATTTGTGGACTCCCCCATCCCTGGAAGTGTCCAAAGGGCTTGGAGAGACCTGGGCTAGTGGAAGGTGTCCCTGCCCGTGGCAGGGGGTGGAACTGGATGTTCCATAAGGTCTCTTCCCACCCGACCATTCCATAATTCCGTGACTCTGTGACACGGAGGGCAAGTGTGCCAGTGCTGGTGCTGGCTCAGATCTTGTTCTCAGGGCTCTGGCAGAGCTTGCAAACTGTGTTTTGAGTCAGTTGGGGGGTTCACATTCCATTATTCCTGGTTTGGCTGAAGGAATTTCGCCCAGCTCAGGGCTGTCCCGCCTCGCCTCGCGTCTGGAGGGAGACACAAAGTCATGGCCTTGTCCCCGTTTGCCACCAGCACTGAGGTTTTCAACCATCCTTTCCCCGTGCTTGGGGTGAGGGGCTTAAAAACAAGCCTCTGCTCGGAGGAAAAGAATGTTTTTGAACGTGATGTTGCGAAGGGAGTGAAAAGGAAGTGGGTTTTGAGGTAGAATTGACGGTTGGACTCGAGGACGTTAAAGGTCTTTTCCAATTTAAATGATTCTGTGGCAATGATGTTAAAGGTCTTTTCCAATTTAGATGATTCCGTGAGTCTGTGAGTCCATGAAATGGGGAGAAAGTGCTTCTCAGCCCCTGCTTAGGAGAGCCTGGGGCAGGGCTGGCAACTGGTTCCCAGTTGAATTCTTTCTTTCTTTCTTTCCAGCATTTTCCTCTCTTGAATTCGACCATTTCAATTTTCACCATTCGGGGAAAAGTTCATATATCTGCATAAAACCAATTTTAATTTCTTTTTAAATTTATTATTTTTAATTAATTTACCTTTCTTTTGGCATCACATTGAAACCACTCTCCGTTCCTTCATTTTTATAAACACACACCTGAACCTCTCTCTTGCTCTCCACAAGCCCTGCAGCTTCCTGAGCTTATCCCCCTTCAGCATCACCGTGCTAAAAGCTCCTCTTTATTTTTTTCCCCTCCTCTTCTTTTCCCTTTCCCCCCAGTGTATGTGCTGTCGAGTTTGATTTATGGCCTTGAAAGGGAGAGACTCTCGTTTAAAGAATTAATGGTATTTGCATATTTTATTTGGAAACTCCCCCGGCAGACCCTCAGCAGCCCGGGCGGGTTTTTCCTTTCCCTTTTTATTTTTTTTTTTTCTGTGTGTGTGCATCTGGGCCGTTCAGATTTAGCAGCAGAGGTGAAAAGTTGAAACAGTAAAACCAATAAAACCACATTTATGTGACAGATAAATCGTTCCGAGGCTGCTCTCCCTGAGCCTTCGGGCTTCCTCCTCCCCGGCCCTCTCCCCTCCGGAGCACGACCCGGAGCGCCGGCGCTGCCCCCGGCAAAGGTGCCGGCCCTGGATATCCTCGGACCTGCTGAGCCCAAAAGATGGATGTGGGCAAACAGTTGGAAAATACACAGGCCATCCGTCACTGTCGGGAGCCAGCCGGGGGGAGTCGGGCTCCGAGGGAGCTCCGGGAAGGTCTGGCTTGAGGTGGGGGCGTTTGGAATCACGGAGTGGTTTAGGTTGGAAAAGAGCTTGAGGATCGTCAAGTCCAACTGTTCGCCAAGGCCACCACTGACCCATGTACCCAAGTGCAACATCCACAGGGATTTTAAATCCCTCCAGGGATGGGGACTCCACCCCTGCCCTGGGCAGCCTGTTCCTGTGGAGAAATTTTCCTTAATTTCTCCTGCCCTGGCACAGCTTGAGGCTGTTCCCTCTCCTCCTGTCCCTTGTTCCCTGGGAGCAGAGCCCGACCCCCCCCCGGCTCCCCCCCTCCTGTCAGGGGGTTGCAGAGCCAGAAGGTCCCCCCTGAGCCTCCTTTTCTCCAGGCTGAGCCCCCCCAGCTCCCTCAGCCGCTCCTGCTGCTCCAGCCCCTTCCCAGCTCCGTTCCCTTCCCTGCACACCCTCCAGCCCCTCCGTGTCCTTCTTGTGAGGGGCCCAGAACTACCCCCAGGGCTGGAGGTGCCTCAGCAGGGCCAGCACCAGGACGGGCACTGCCCTGGTCCTGCTGCCACACAGGGCTGGTACAATCCAGGTGCCCTTTGCCTTCTTGCCCACCTGGGCTCATGTTCAGCCACAGTTGACCAGCACCTCCACGGCATTGGAGTGTCTCTGTCAGTTTAAAGCCATTCCCTGTGTCCTGTCCCTCCCTGCCTTGTCCCCAGTCCCTCTCCAGCTCTCCTGGAGCCCCTTCAGGCCCTGCAAGGGGCTCTCAGCTCTCCCTGGAACCTTCTCTTCTCCAGGGGAACCCCCCCAGCTCTCCCAGCCTGGCTCCAGAGCAGAGGGGCTCCAGCCCTGCCTGGGAGCATCTCCGGGGCCTCCTCTGAGCTCCTGAGCCTGCGCCGCTTCCCTGTTTATAACAACTCCCAACATTTGAATTCCACCTTCTCCCAACCGCTTTCTACCCCTCACCTTTTCATTTCCCTACTCCTTTCACCCCATTCCCCCGGCCCTTTATCCCCGTTCCCCACGAAGGGCTACCTGGCCCCTCGGGCGCTCCGGCCGCGCTTTTCCACGGCAATAAACTCGTTCTGCTTTGTTCAGGATTTGCCCGAGGCACGTTCGGCCTCCCCGGGGCCACCGGCGAGAGGCCTTTGGTGCCTTGTGGGGGGTTCCCATTTAGCCTCTACAACCGTCACAACTTCTCCCAGCGGCCGACAAACCCCAGGCGGGAGGGCCTTGGCCCCGCCGCTCCCCGCCTGAAGGGAGCCTGTGAAATCATCCTGGAGGGTTGTCCCTCGGAGGTGCCAACCGTTGGAAAAAACCTCCTGCCAACCATGTTCAGCCCGGCTTTGGAGTTTGACACAATGGCCCCGGCGCACAAAGCCGAGCGGGACCGCGGGCTGGAAAAGGCCTCTCAGGTCCCGGCTAATCCGTCCCCCCCGCCGGCCCGCGGGATTGTTCCCGACGGCTTGTTTTTCTTTTGCCCTGACCTACATAGTCAAAAGAGAATCTTGTTGCACATTTTTGTTTTGTATCTCGAGGTCTCGGAGGAGCTAAATCCCCTTCTTGGCGGGGCAGGGCGCGTTGTTAAACAGCGCCGGGGCCTCCAGGAAAACCATGGAGACGCGGGGACAATGGGCCCTCTTATGGTTCCGGCTTCTCCCGGCTTCTCCCGGCTTCGGTGGTGGGCGCCGGGACGCGCGGAGGCGGGAGATGAAGACGTCCACGCGCTTGGCAGCCCGTCCCCAAATAGAGTGGTCACAGCTGCTCTCCAAGACGGAATGTTTGGGGAGGGGGGGAGATGCAGAAGGTCTTAATTAACCTGGTTTAGATGGTGGAGGTGAAGGCTGCATCCCATGGATCCTCAGCAGTGTCCATGTGGGTGGGAAAGCCACTGAGGGATGAGGGAAAGACACGGGAGTCCGTCCCCAAATAGAGTGGTCACAGCTGCTCTCCAAGGTGGAATGCTTGGGGAGAGGGGGAGATGCAGAAGCTCTTAATTACCCTGTTTTAGATGGTGGAGGTGAAGGCTGCATCCCATGGATCCTCAGCAGTGCCCTTGTGGATGGGTGGGAAAGCCGGTGCTCTGAGGGGTGAGGGAAAGACATGGGAGCTCCTGGTTGGGTTTTAAGGAAAATAAGGAAATGGAATGGTGTGGGAATTTAGGAAAGCTGGTCTGTAGTTTGCTCGTCCCTCACCTGACTCCTCTGGGAGTGCTGGAGCACTTGTGGAGGTGACCAGGTGGGAATTTTGGAGATCTAGAGCTGGGACTGTCACAGTTGGCATGTGGGACTCCTATGGATGGTCCTGTGCAGGGCTAGATGGTGGAGGTGAAGGCTGCATCCCATGGATCCTCGACTGTGTCCGTGAGGGTGGGAAAGCCACGGAGGGATGAGGGAAAGACACGGGAGTCTGTCCCTAAATAGAGAGGTCACAGCTGCTCTCCAAGGTGGAATGTTTGGGACAGGGGAGGGGAATGAAGCTCTTCATTAACCTGGTTTAGATGGTGGAGGTGAAGGCTGCATCCCATGGATCCTCAGCAGTGCCCTTGTGGATGGGTGCTCTGAGGGGTGAGGGAAAGACATGGGAGCTCCTGTATGGGTTTTAAGGAAAATAAAGAAATGGAATGGTGTGGGAATTTAGGAAAGCTGGTCTGTAGTTTGCACTCGTGGAGGTGAGCAGGTGGGAATTTTGGACGTCTGGAGCAGGGACTGTCACAGTTGGCACATGGGACTCCTGTGCAGGGCCGGTTGGACTCCATGATCCTTGTGAGTCCCTTCCAACTCAGCATCTCCTGGGATTCTGTAATTAACCTTCTTTTCCTTCCCCCACTGTTGGACTCTGTGGTTTCTCTCACAAAGGACTGGAAAGCACCTGGGACTCCCAATCTCTGGGAGATATATCCACCCAAAATAAACCCCAGAGCTCCTGAGCAGGTCCCACACCTCCCCAGGGAGTTCTGCTCCTTGGAGACACTCCCAAAGCACTTGGAAGGTGCTGAGATGGAACAAATGTGGTGGGAGATCCCGGGGGACTGGGTCAAACAACACCAGGGGTTATTTGGGGACTGAAGAAATTTGTGGTGACTTTGACCCCAAAAGCGTCCTCCTGCCAGGGCTGGGAGTGTCAGAGCTCTGGGGTCCTTCCCCACCCACCTTCTCGGGATGTCTCAGACCTCAAATCCACTAATTCACCCCAAAAATAGAGATAACAGAGTGAGAGCGCCCTATAAATTAACATGGTCATGCATAAATCAGCATTAAATATTCATAAATGAATAACGCTTGATAATTAAACATTAGCAGAACCATAATAAACAAATTAATAAAG
>NW_020897836.1:161241-164140 GCF_003984885.1 Neopelma chrysocephalum | reverse complement strand
AAATTCCTGTTTTATCCCTCTGACCTGAATCCTGGGTTTTTATCAAAATTCAAGGACTTGGCTGAGGGTCTGTGTTTTTATTTCACTCCTAAGCAGAGTTTTCCTTGTCTTACAGCAAAATTCCGCTGTAAAGGTGGGATCTCAGGCCCCAAAGTGATTTAAAATTTGCTGGTCTTCAGGCACGAGATATTCAATATACAATATATATCAATATTATATTGTATTAATTATTATATAATATATATTTTTACATATTTACATATTATTATATTTATATATATTTGTATATACATATTTTATATATATTTATATGTATATATAAAAAATAGACATATATATATATGTATATATATTAAAAAAATACACAGGATATTCTTCCAATATCTAATCTAAACCCATCCCAAATTTTGCACTGTTTAAGAGGCATTTGGACAATGCCCTTAACAGCAGGATTCAACTTTTGGTCTGCCCTGAAGTGGTTGGGCAGTTGGACCAGATGATCCTTGGAGGTCCCTTCCAACTGAAAATATTCTATTTTTATATTCTATTATTATTATATTCTATTATTATTATATTCTATTATTTCTATTTCTGTTATTTCTACTCAAGCAGCTCGTTCCATAGGCACCCCACTGCTAAGTCTTGCATGGAGGAACAGGCAGGATAAAACCATCATGGAATCATGGAATGGTTGGCTTGGGAGGGACCTTAAAGCCCATCCAGTGCCACCCCCTGCCATTGGCAGGGACACCTTCCACTAGCCCAGGTGGCTCCAGCCTGGCCTTGGACACTTCCAGGGATGCAGTTGGGTTGGATTAGGTTGAGGCCACACTTCTAGAACATCCAGGAGCAACCTGGGCTAGTGGAAGGTCTCCCTGCCCATGGCAGGGGGTGGCACTGGATGGGCTTTAAGGTCCCTCCCAACCCAAATTATCCTTTGAGTGACCTTGGGATGTTCCTCATCTGAGGTCCACATAACCTCCACCTCCTCTCCAGCAGAGGAAAAGAACTCATTCCACAGCATCTCGTGGCATCCAGATGTTGCCAAATGGTCCCTGGGGATTAAACTCCGGGAGTTTTCTGTGTTTAAAGCACTTTTATACCACGGAGATGGTTGTTCTGTAGGTACTTCATGTGTTGTGGGATGTGTTATTTAGGGACGTGGCCTTGGCAGTGTGGGGTTAATGGTTGGATTGGGTGATCTTAGAGGGCTTTTCCAACCTAAATAATTCTGTAATTCTGTGATTTCCCAAGCTGACATCCTGGACCATCCCACCCTTGAGGGGAGGGAAGCACCAAAGATCCGCGATGCCAAAGCCTGGGGGGTTTTCAGGGCTATTGGTAAAATGGTAAAATAAAGAACCAGCAAAAATCTGAGCCCTTGGACATGAAAGAGCTGGAAGAGCCAGGGAATTGGAGGCAGGCAGTGAGCTGGGATCCATGGCAGTGGCTGGGGAGGCAGTGGGACAGCAGGAGAAGCAGCTCCATGCTCGGTGATGGTGTTAAGAAGCCACCAAACCCCAGCTTGACTTGCTTGATCTCCCCTAAAGGGATCTCATTTCGTAGTCATGGAATCATGGAATGGTTTGGATTGGAAAGGACCTTAAAGGTCATCCAGTTCCCCACCCACACCTTCCACTAGCCCAGGTTGCTCCAGCCTGGCCTTGGACACTTCCAGGGATCCAGGAGCAGCCACAGCTTCTCTGCCCAACCTGGGCCAGGGCCTCCCCACCCTCACAGGGGAGAATTCCCTCCCAATATCCCATCTAACCCTACCCTCCTTCAGCTTAAGTCCATTCCCCCTTGTCCCATCACTCCGTGCCATTATGGAAAGTAATCTGAAGGACAATCTTCACGAATCCAATTGAATTTCTGGAGGAACCCCCCGTGAAATCACCGGGTTGGCACTTGCATGTCCCTCATCTTTGTGGCATTCCAGGAGCTCTGCCCTCTCCCCACTCGGACTTTAGGCCTTTTTTGGGGGGGTCTTTGTTCATCACCCACCAGCTCCAGCTCTCCCTGAGCTCGGTGCTCCCAGCCCTCGAGGCAGGGGGGGAAATTCCGATCCTCTGGCTCGTTTTGTGACCTGTTTCCATCATTATCTCCTTTCCCAACGACCCATCTCTCCCAGGACATCCCGAGTGTAAGGACTCTGCCTGCCTGGGCTTTCACCCTCACCTTGCAGTGCCTCGATTGTTTGGTTTAAATGGAGCACTAAACGATGGAAATGCAAACTGCCTTTGAAACGGGGCCCTCCGGGAACTTTGGCGTCTCAAATGCACTAATTAGAGCTAAAAGAGGAGCTTTTACTCCCTTCCCTTTTTTTTCCCTTATAGATTAATTTAAACAAAGCTGGGCTCTGTTGAAGGGGGTGTTTGTTGACAGGGGTGGGGATGGAGCTGAGCTCTCTCTTTCCCTTCCTTTCACTTCTGACGTTACAGACCCGGGCTCGGTCGTCCCAGGGCTCCTCTCAGAGAAATGGAACTGTGAATCTGCACAGCACAACCCAAACCCTGCAGGATTCGGTGTCCTGGGGGGAATTTAATTCATCAATAACACTTCATGGGTCGGTGCTTCTACCTTCACGTGGTGTCTGGAGGAACCAGCAGCTCCCATCCCTCCCAGGCTTTAACTGACCCACCTGTGGGGTTTGTTGTGGGATCAGTGATCCAGCTGCAATTCCTTTCCATCCTGATCCCGTGGTTTTGTCCATCCAGCTCTCCTCTAATCACTCAAACACACACCAAGGTTTTCTTGCATGGAGCATGTGTTGCTTCAAAAATACTTCCTGGACCTGAACAGGTCCCACGGGGTCAGAGATGGCTCTGAGGATGCCCAGGATCCCCTTAGGGCAGAGGAAGTCCTGCTCTAAATTCCCTGTGTGTCACCTGGGAATACC
>NW_020897836.1:147155-161231 GCF_003984885.1 Neopelma chrysocephalum | reverse complement strand
TTTTTTGTGTAATCGGTTAAATGATTTCAGGAGGTTTGGGTTGTGCTCAGTTAACTCCAAACCCCCCGGGCTGATCAAAGTGCCAACTTGATCCCAGGGAATATCAGTGCTGTGTCCCCATCACTTTAATCCTTATTTTTGGTCCCCAAAGCCAAAAAAACGGGATTATGGGATGCATCCAAAGCCCCTCAGCCTCTGCCAGATCTGGTTTACCCAGAAAATCAGGTACAAATTGGGGTGTTATGGAAGAGCTGAGCCCCAGCCAGTTGGGTGGTGGGAGGTTGGTACCTTCAGGAGCTGCTCGAGGGTTGATCCTGGCGGGGTGGTTTCCCTTCCCAGGGACCAGTGTGTTGCTTCAAAAAAGCTGGATTCCTTCCTTAAATATCAATTGTTTCATATTATAATTAATATAAATTATATATATTTCTATAACATATGTATTGTATACATTGGGCAACCTGGTGTCCCTGCCCGTGGCAGGGGGTTGGAACCAGATGGTTTGAAGGTCCCCTCCAACCCAAACCATTCCATGATTCCAAATAATATTTTAAGTTCACAACTCCAGACCTTTCCAACCTCCACAAAAGCCTCGTGCAATGCACCATTTTGAGTTAAACCCCTTAATTCCGTGGGTTTGATGCTAATTTTTTAATTTCCTCCCGAAATCACGTCGCTGCCGTGCACCACTTCAAGAAGGGACCTGTTTGGAGGGAGAGGCTTTAGGGCTTCGTGGATTTTGTCACAGTGGTGACACTGATTGGGATTTGTGGGGTTTAGAGCAAAAATCCCAACCGTGCAAAGGCAGAACGAGACCCCAAAATGCGACAGAGCCCTGAAATTCAGGCGCCTCCTCCCCGAACGCTCGAAATTCCCGCGTGATTCCCTCCCGGGGCTTGGGGGGTGATGACCCCTGTGCCATAACCTCTTTCTGCTCTGTGCAGGATGAGAGACACGAGCAGGAAAAACAACGTTTTTGCCCAGTTTCGGAAAAACGAGCGGGACAAGCAGAAGCTCATCGACACCGTGGCCAAGCAGCTCCGCGGCCTCATCAACAGCCACCACTCCTGAGGGAGCTGGGTCACCTCCTTCCCAAACCCCCCCTGGACTTGGGGATTCCCTGTTGAAAGAGAATATATGTATTTTTTTATTCACCTGTAATATTCCCAGAACCTTCCCCCCCCCTCAAATCCTGACCCCTCCCCTTCCCGATGACAAAACGCCCCTGGTGAAACAATCCCTGGGAAAAGAGGGGGTGTCGGGAGGCTCCTGGGAGAAACTCCTATTTTCAGGGGTTTAGAAAGCCACTGGGAAATCCTAAAGCCTGAGAGGGAAGCTCACACCCCAGACTGTTTTCTTGTTGGATTGGCCAAATTACAGGGATCATCCTGCCTTCCTTTTGTTATCCCCAAAAAACGGAGGGAGGACCTGCGGTTTGGGTTCTTCTCGTGGGCTCTGGTCGAAGGGAAGAGGGTCACCCCTTAGTGTGTCTCGCCAGCTTGTGGTTTGGATTTAGGTAGGAGAAAAGGCAAAGTGATTTCCCAGTTTTTCCTCCTTGTTTTCCCCTCTAAGAGCTGATTCCCACCTTAGGAAAGGGAGATCCCTGGAGATCCCGGGAACTTTTCCTGTGTGTCTGTGACTGGCGTGGCCACCCCTGAGCTCCACCACCGGGACCTGCTGGGGTCTGTGGGCCTGTCACTGGGTGGAGAAGGGCTTTAGAGCTGCCTCATTAATTAGATTTGGAAAGGGAGAGCCAAAGGATAACCTGGCAGGGTGTCCTGTGGAGCCGGATTGGTGCTGGAATGCTGCTGGAATTCGGGCAGCAGGAATGGAGGGGTGGCGTAAAACTGAGCTCTGCTGACGTCCAGGGCTCTGCATTCAGGGCTTTTCCCCTCTCTTTTCCATGCTGGTGTCCCATCTTCCCTCTCCTCTTGATGCTTCCCTGGGGTAAAGCCCCTCTGCTTCCCTTGGTTTGCTCCTGGATGGGACATGGAGTGGGAAACTTGTGGAATCCCCGGCATGGAGTCAGCAATGCTCAGCCCCCCCAGCTCCAAAGTGCCTGTGGACAAAATTCCCCTCAGCTCTGAAGGTTCCCAAAGATCCTCTGCTGGAATCAGGCAGCTTTTGAGGAGCGGGGCAACATTCCCAACAGGATTTTAGCTCCGGGGTTCAGGTTACTGAGGGGGATTTTCACCCTTATCATCTCGTTACCCTTTTGACTCCGAGTCCTGCAGGTGAAAACTTATCCAGCCCCATTCCCCACCTCCCAGACCCTCATGGTAAAGGGAATTAAAAATCTTCCTGGTGGATGTCACAGCCCTGGGAGCGCCCTGGGAAATGTGCCCGTTTCCCACCCTCTGGATGCACGAAGGGGACGAGGATTTATCCTCTCTCCTTGTTCCTCAGCGAGACTTTTGGGGAGTTTGTTTTATTTTTGGGAAGGATTCGTGTTGCTTAACCCTGGAAGTGAACGGAAATATGGTCAGGAATGACCTCCTGGGGATGTTGTCCTGTCCCAGCCGCCTCCATCCATGAGGACCAAGGGATTGTTTTCATTAATAAGAGGGAAAGCCCATCCTGGCATTGTGGTTCCTTGGTTTTGGAGGGGGATCAGAGGTGATGCCTCTTGGAAGGACATGGAAGGAGGACGAAGGAAAAAGAAGCAGGTGAAGGAAAGTTGGTGTCACGTGGCCAGAAATGGATCATCTTTGTAGACAAACCCCCAAACGACCCAGCAGAGGCTTCCAGGGGGACCAGAGGAACTCAGTCAGGCTGTGGGATAAAGGGAGAAGGATCAGGATCCTCAAATACAGGGAAGGGATTTTAGTGGACGAAGCGTCCGCTGCCGCCCTGAAATTCCATTTTTGCCTCCTGTATTCCGTGTTCCTGCAAGAAAACCTCAATGCAGCTTGAGGGCTTGAGGCAACACCTTGTTTCCCATCCCCATCCCACATCTGGGCTCTGCTTCCCATCTCCACCAAGAGCTTCAATTCCCGAAGGAGCAACACGGCCCTGCCATGCCTGGGGTGGGTTCCCTCCCTCCTATAAGCTCTTTTTGGAGAAGTTGGGATTGGGATCCCACAAACCAGCTCCTGGCCCTCCAGACTTGCCACTGGGAAAGTCACATTCGGCCAAGGGAGGGATTCGGGGAGTTCCTGATTTCGGGAGGTCAAGAGCCTGAACTGCGAGTCACGGCCCCGGGATGAAAAATGGCATTTTTGGTGCTCTGGTCCTAATTAACTTTTTTGTTCCGAGAGATGCGGCTCCATCCCCTCCCAAATAAAATTAATCTTTGGAACAGATTGCCTAAAGAGCCCTGGAAGACATTCCAAATCCCCTCTAAGTCCCCTGCTAATGACGGGGATCCTCCTCTGGGGATGGAGTCGCTCAGGAGGGAAAGGGAATTTTTGAGGAGGGTGGGAAGAGGGAGCAGAATCCTCAAATGAAGATTTGCAGCCCCCTCAAATAAATACTGCTGCTATAACCCCTCCCTCCCCAGACACTTAAAGGGTTTGAGTTTTTAAGCAGTGGCTGTAGAAAAAAAAAATTGGGTTGTTCCCCCAGTTTTTCCAGCAAATATTCACAAAAATATTCCAGGAAAAAAACCCAACAAACAGCACCAGTGGGGGAAAAAAATACATTAACAAAAAAAACCCACCCAATTTTGGCTTCCTGGGAAGCATCTGCACTTCTTCTCCTCTTTATCATCTTGTCAGGCAGCCCAAGGGTTGGGAATAACTCTATATAAGGTGGGAATTTGCAGCCCGAAGTGTATCCATAGGTGAGGGGAGCGTTCTCTCTCCGTGTGAGAGAGAGGAGGAGGCTTTTCCTGGGATTTTTTTTTGGTTTATTCCAAGGGCTGGATTTCAGGTCAGAGACTCCCAGCGATTTTTGCACTTTGTTTTGGATCCAACCTCAGCTCCCGGCTCGGATGGGGCCGGGAGAAGTTTGGCTGGTGCTTCGTTCCAGGGGCTGCTTTGGGCTCATTTCCTTCAAAATCAGCTGCTTTTGTGCTGCTGGGAAGATGGAATTTTGGGGCAGGAGGGGTGGGGGGGGTCTGTGCTGGCCCCAAACTGGGAGATGATGGGATGAGGAGGCTGAGATGGAGCCAGGGCTGCTCTGGTGGCCTCTTGACTCCTTGTGCTGGAGCTGCTTTTGGGGGAAAACCACCCCTTCCCAGCAGTGTCCAAACCCCAGGGAGAAACATCTCCACCCTTGGATGTTTCCTACCCCTGGCTGGTTTTTCCCTTTAGTTCTGGGTTGGGTTTGGTGCTTTTTTTTGCGATTGTGGAGTGATTTGGAGCATGGGAACACCCTCCCATGCCCCTGTGGGGTGTGTGTCCCACCCCTGGGTGCCACAGGGCTGGTGGGATCTCCGTGTTTGTCCCGCTGCTGGGAAGCACGAAGGGAGCACAAACCCCAAATAAATCTCATCCCAAATGCCTTCAAGATGCTCCCAGCCCGGCTGGTCCACTGGGAAAGTTGTGAGTTTTGTGGGAACCGACCCAAATTCCCCGGGATCCGGGTGGGATTCACCCCAAAAGTGCCGGATGGAGAGGGGGAAGCTCAGCCTGGGACTTGGGCACCGGGTGATTTGCTTCATCCCAGATTTGCTGCTCAGGTCTCCAACCCCTGGATTTGGGAATCTTTGCATCCATGCCCCCCTGCAGCTTCCCCCAGTTTGGGGGGGAGGGGGCAGCACCCCAAAAATTCCACAGGCAGCTCAGGCTTCTGGAATGCTGTGTGTGCTGAGCTCTTTCCGCCTTGGCTCATCCCTCTGATCCAGTTTTGACAGGAAAACACTCCATCCCCATCCCTGCCCCCATCCCAATCCCTGCTCCCATCCCAATCCCTCCCTGTCCACCGGCTGCTTGGGTTGCCTTTTCTCACTTAATTTGTTTTTAATTTTTTTGGGGGGGGAGAAAGGCCGTGATTTTGTAAACTGATGTGGTGAAAAAAACAGCTTTTTTTGCACAAGTCGTTGCACAATAAGGGGAAAGTTCAGTAAATTAGGTTTAACTTTAAAGGGAAAACTTTTTTTGGTTCTGTTTTTGTTTTTTTCCTTAAAACTCACTAGCAGAGCTACTGATTTAAAAAAAAGAGAAGGCAAAGAGCTGGACTGATTAAGGAATGGACTGCATGGTTTTTCCAGGTGGAATTTGCTTTAGAATTTAGCATGTTGAATTCCAACTGTACATTTATCCTGTTGTAACTTCTATTAAACAATACAGCAATTAACTGTTTAATTAATCAAGTGCCTGTGCATCGCTGGGAAGGCTGGAAAAAAAACCTGAAATCCTAGAAAAAGATAAAATTCGAGGTCTCTTTTGGACAAGCAGCAAAGATTTGCTGTTGGGACACATGGATTTAGGGAGAATCCCATGGGAGATAATCCCTGGATGGGCACTGGCTCCCACAGCCCCTTGTGGCATTGGGACACTATGAGCTAAAGCCAAGTTTGACCTAATTTGGTGGTTGTTTTAATTGGTTTCTATCAAAAATTCTTAATTATGAGGGTGGGGAGGCCCTGGCACAGGTTGGGCAGGGAAGCTGTGGCTGCCCCTGGATCCCTGGAAGTGTCCAAGGCCAGGTTGGATGGGATTTGGAGCAACCTGGGCTGGTGGAAGGTGTCCCTGCCCATGGCAGGGGGTTGGAACGAGATGATCTTCCAAGTTCCTTCCAATCCAACCCATTCTGGGATTTTAGGATGATCCACAAGCATGATTAAGCCCAAGTCTTTGCTCTCATTGATTCCATGGAGGTTTGCAGGTGGGGAAGGTAATTCCAAGCAGGAATTAACTCCTGGAGGGCAGAGCCGAGCTGTGGGCGGCCCATCCCGGAATCCTGGGATGGTTTGGGTTGGAAGGGACCTTAAATCCCATCCAGTTCCAACCCCCTGCCATGGACAGGGACACCTCCCACCGGAAGGTTCATGGAGGCAGAGCGTGAACATTCCCTGGGCACGTGGAGTAGGGAATTCCAAGGATATCAAATCAACAAGATGCACTAATTAGGAAGTGGCCGACTGGGAGATCTCGTGTAATCCCAGAGGGATCTCAATGGGGCCTGGATGTGCTGAGCACACCAGGATGGGAGAATTTGGGGTCCTCCTGGGAAGGGTGGTGGGGAGGTTTCATGGAAGGCTCAGGTGGATGACGAGGTTCAATGTGTAGGATGGAAGGATTTAGGGAATATTCCCGGGCTGGGAGACCTCCTGCTGCAAAGCAAAGAATCCTGGATGGTTTTATGTTGCAGGAATTCCTCTAAACTCCTTTTTTTAAGCGATTTTTCCCTTCTGGGATCTGTCAGATCCTGGGGCAGGGAGTCCCAGGTGTTAATTTTCAGAAGGAAAAGCTCTGCCTGGTGGTGTTTGTTTGTCATTCAACCTCTGCCAGGGGCAGAAGAGGGTGAAAGGAGGATGGGAACCTCCCAGAGTTCATCAGAATATTCTTGGCTGCTTCTGTTGGCAATCATGGACAAAAGGAAAAGTGCCACCTGACCCAACTGCAGGTCCAGGTGGGATCCCAAAAGTGCACCCAGTACCTGGATCAAGGACCTTCACATCAGCCCCTGTTGCCTTGGCCTGGTGGATTTTGGGAGCTGAGCCGTGCTCAGAGCAGCCTGGATGCTCCAGTTCAGGGCCATTTACCCCAGGCAGGAGAGATGGAGAAGTCCTGCAGCTCCTGTGAGGATGAGATGGGATCCAGCACCGTGGGAGTCCCCTGGGAGATGATGTCCTGCAGTTCCTGGGAGGATGAGATGGGATCCAGCACCGTGGGAGTCCCCTGGGAGATGATGTCCTGCAGTTCCTGTGAGGATGAGATGGGATCCAGCACTGTGGGACTGCCCTGGGAGATGATGGGCAGAGCCCTCGGACCGTGACGGCCTCTGGAGCGGGGAGGAGCAGCCACAGGTAGGTTTGGGGGCCTGGATGTGGGAGTGGGGTCACACCAAGGGCTCTGCCAGCACCTAAATCCATGCCCAGAGTGGGGCCAAACCACCCCCCAGCCCTGGGGCTGCCCAGAGTCACTTGTCTGGCTCTGGGCCACCAACCCCTTCACCCTGGGTGTCCTCAGGACACCTCAAACCACCCCCCAGCCCGTGCAGGGGCTGCCAGAGCCCAGTTTTCATAGAATCATGGAATATCCTGAGCTGGAAGGGACCCACCAGGACCATCCAGTCCAACTCCTGGCCCTGCCCAGGACACCCCAACAATCCCACCCTGTCCCTGAGGGTGTTGTCCAAACCCTCCTGGAGCTCTGGCAGCCTTGGGGCTGTGCCCACTGCCCTGGGGAGCCTGGGCAGTGCCCAACCACCCTCTGGGGGAAGAACCTTTCCCTAAAATCCATCCTAACCCTGCCCTGGCACAGCTCCAGCTGTTCCCTGGGTGCTGTCCCTGGGGATGGTGCCGGGCATAGCCCCGTCCCTCCAAGGAACAATCCCTGTTACAAACCCTCCCTGGGAACATCCTCAGGCACCTCTGGAGAAGACCAAGTTGGGATGGTGCATCCATGGGGGCAAGACAAGGTCCTACACCCCACTGAGCCCCTGAGTTGACCCCTCTGGGGTCCCTGGGTGAGTGCAGGGAGCATTTCCTGAGCCCTGGGGTCGCTCCTTTGGGTTGTCCAGGCTCTTCTCCTCTCTTAGAGTCCCTCATTTTGGCTTTGCTGTTTCTGTGCTGGGATTTCCCATCTCCAGCGTCTCAGGAATTGCCTGGCTCTTCCCACAGGTGGGATGGAGGCTGAGTGTGAGTCCAGCTGAGTTCTCCCCTCCAGTGATGCCCTGTGGGGTCTGCAGGAACCACGAGGAAGAAGATCCAGCACAACGTGCTCAGACCCTGTGGATGTTCCTGCCCTCTCCAGTGGGACAGGACCTCTGGAGGTCTCCAGGCCAGTCCCCTCCTCGAAGCTGGAGATCACCCAACAAGGTTTTCTTTCCTTGCTGCGTGTTTTCCAAAGCTGAATCCCAAACCCACAAGCAGGGAGGGGTTTTTTTTTTCCTCCTCGTTTTCTTCGAGTCGGGTGAGACAAACCCTTTTCAACAGATACTCCTGAGCATTTATTTCCTCCTGTCTCTGTCCCTTCTTGCCTTCACCTCGGTTCACCTCTTAACCTCCTTCCTGGATGAGATTGGCTGAGGTTGCAGGGGAGTGGAGTTGTCAGGTGAGCCTGTCTCCAGCCCCTGGGATTTCTCTTCCATAAGGGAGCCAGGGAATGGAGCTGCCATGGGTCACAGGAAGGATTTGGGGTTGGAAGACACCTGCATGAGGCTGGGGGTTTGCTCTCTCCTCGTGTCCCATGTACAGGGCTGTCATCCAGAGCTGAAAGAGGGTAGATTTGGGTTGGATGTTGGGAAGAAATTCTTCCCTGTGAGGGTGGTGGGACACTGGAATGGATTTCCCAGAGAAGCTGTGGCTGCCCCATCCCTGGAAGTGTCCAAGGACACATTGGACAGGGCTTGGAGCAACCTGGGCTAGTGGAAGGCGTCCCTGCCCATGGCAGGGGGGTGGAATTATGTGGCTTTTAACATCCCTTCCAACCCAAACCATTCTGTGATTGTGTGATTTCTTCTGCCACGAGTCAAAAAAATCCTTCACTGAGCTCCTTCCCACCCCTGGGAGCAGGGAAGGAGCAGGAAGGTGGACACTGGACCAGAAGGACCACCAAAGTTTTGCAGGAGTGAAGAGTTTAAAGCAGAGGTGGAGGGAGGAAGCAGATAAGACACAGCTGTCACCACTTGCCCATGGAGCAGGTGAGGGAGGTTGGGAGAGCAGATAAATGTGGGAGAGAGGAGCAGATGGTGCAGGGATAACACGACCTGAGATAAGGATGGGTGAGGTGAAGCAGGTAGGGAAGGGATTGCACCTCTCCTGGCAGGGAAGCCTGGATGAAATCCAAGAGGAATGAGCACAGAGCATTACGTACCTGGGAAGAAATGCGGGCACGGAGACACGGGAGGTGGAGCAACCGGATTTTGGGGTGAGAAACTGGGTCAGGCAGGGAGCAGCACAGCAGAGCAGTTGGGGTGCCAAGAGAGGGCAAGGGTGGCTAAACAGCAAAGGTGAAGGTGGTGGCATTGTTGTGTGGTGGGGATGAAGCAAGGTGGGGTTGCTTGGGGTCAGGGTGGGATTGCTTTCCTGCCTTTTGCTCTTCTACTTCTCCACAGCGTCGTGGTTCAGACTGGAAGAAACCCACAGGAAAGGGGAAAAGTGTCTGAGGTGAATATCCTAAATATTACCCACTCTGAGGGATGAACCTTAGTGTTTTGTGTAGGGCATCTGATCCCCAGGTGGGACTGGGCTCCATCTTTTCATCCCCAGCTCCATCCTTCACATCCCAGGTGGAACTGGGCTCCATCTTCTTGCCCCCAGCTCCATCCTTCCCATCTCCAGGTGGGGCTGGGCTCCATTTTCTTATCCCCAGCTCCATCCTTCCCATCTCCAGGTGGGGCTGGGCTCCATTTTCTTATCCCCAGCTCCATCCTTCAAGTCCCCAAGTGAGGCTGGGCTCCATCTTCTCCTCCTCAGCTCCATCCTTCCCATTCCAGATGGGACTGGACTCCATCTTCTCATCCCCAGCTCCATCCTTCACATTCCCAGGTGGGACTGGGCTTCATCTTCTTGTCCCCAGGTGGGGCTGGGCTCCATCTTCTTGTCCCCAGCTCCATCCTTCACATCCCCAGGTGGGACTGGGCTCCATCTTCTCATCCCCAGCTTCATCCTTCCCATCCCCAGGTGGGGCAGCCCCTCCACCTTCCCTCCACGCCACGATCCCAAGCCCCACGTGGCTCCGCCGGCCCCGCTAATTCCGTTCCCCCGGGGGGGCCGTAATTGGATGAGGGCTCGGGAGAGCCATGGATCAAAGGCAGGCTCCCATCCATATCTGCCTGGCCCCCGATGTGATTAGCAGGGGCAGCACATCCATCACGGGCTGCCCCTCCCTGACCCAGCGCCGGGGCCGGGCAGGTAGAGCGCCGGGGAAATCGGATTTGCTCACGGAAAAGGTTAAGCGAGGCTGGGGGATGACAAATGATCCCGCTGCCGCGTCTGCTCGGCAGCCATTCATCTCCCGGGCTGGAGGGGCTGCCCGGGCTGGCTCTGGGAGATGATCACTCAATGTCAGGGGGATGTGTGAAGTGTTAAAGACCCCCCGGCGGGGCACGGGGCGCTCGTTTGTATTCATTAGTCGGGCGGCTGCAGATGTCGGCGGCTCTTTGAGGGGGCACAGACACACGAGTTTTGCTGCCCAGGTCCTCTCCTGCAGGCCTTGGTGAGGTGCTGGGGTGGGATTTCTCCTGCCTTGGTGGCCCCTGGCACTTGTTGCTCTCCCATGATCCTGCTTCTCCATCCACGGTCCTGGTAACACCATCCTCTTCTCCCAGGAAGCAGCAGTAGGACAAGAGGGCTCAGGGTCTTCAGCTGTGCCATGGGAGGTTTAGGTTGGATATTAGGAAGGAATTCTTTCCAGAGAGGGTGCTCAGCCATTGGAATGGGCTGCCCAGGGAGGGGGTGGATTCTCTGTCCCTGGAGGTTTTTAAGAAGAGACTGGATGTGGCATCAGTGCCATGGGCTGGGAACCACGGTGGGGTTGGACTTGATAATCTCAGAGGTCTTTTCCAACCCAGTTGATTCTGTGATTCTGTGGCACCTGGAAAGAACCTGAACTTCTCCTTTCCCTCTTGTCCCTTTTTTTTAGGATTGAGCTGTTCTGGACTGTGCAGAGCACAGGGGATGCTCCAGCCCCATCCCACCGCTGTCATTTGAACCTCTGGTAATTTTTCTCCACCAAAGTCCTTGGCTGGAGGCAGCACTTGCCTCTTTCTCCTCCCCAAATCTTCAGCACCCACCTTTCCCTCTGCCTCACCCCCCCTCTTTTGCCAAAGCCACGGGTTTTCCAGGGCTGAGCCTGCTGAGTGACTGCATCTTTAGGTATGTTTTTGTTCCCACCTGTCCAAGAAAGGATGGGCAGCGGTCTCCAAGCTGTCCTGTTTGGACAGGTCTTCCCTCCTCTCCTGCCTTTTGCTCTTCCACTTCTCCACAGCGTTGTGGTTCAGCCTGGAAAAACCCACAGAAAAGGGGAATTTGAGGTCTTTGAGGTGAATATCCTTAATATTGCCCTCTCTGAGGTGTGAACCCTCTGCCAGGCCACCTGGAAGTGGCTCCAGCAGTGGCTGCTCTTCCCTCACCATTCCCAATCCCACCTGAAGCCACAACTTCTCCTCGTTGCAGCACAACTTTGGGGCTTTTCGGGGCAGTGAGATTTGCTGTCTAAGGGAGAGATCACTGAGAACCTCATATTTATTGTCCAAATCTGCTTTTGGTGGGTATTGGACACACACCAACAGGCTGGGAAGAGGAAAACCTCGGCTGATGTTCCCCAGGAGTTGAGATGTGAGTGTAGCTTTATCCTACTGGGTCCTTTCCTGCCCTTGGCTGCCCTCAGCTCCACCAGAACATGAGACAGCAGAAAGCTGGGAGAAGAACCTGGAGCAGCTGCCCCTGGATTGAATTCTGTTGAAATTGTGGCTATTTGAGGTGGGAATTCCTGGTTTTCCTGTTGAGTGCTTGCTCCCGGCCTTGGCACTGGAGCTTGGGCTCTGAAGCACCTCCAGGGCCTCTTCCCAGGTACAGATGGGGATGTGTCCACTTATATCCATCTACTCTGAGGGCAGGAAATAAGGTAGGGGGTGGAAAAATGAGATTTCACATCAGCTGGAGCTGGAGCAGCCTCAGGTCACTGCCTGCCTGATGCTCAACCCCATCCCATGGTGGTCTGTCATGTCCTGCTGGGAGATATCCTGCTCCAAGGAATCTCCCTCCCTCGCTGTGGAAAGGAAGATATAAAACTGGGCTGGGGAATTAACTTCCCTGGTGGGATTGGTTGGGAATGTTGTTGCTTGGCAGGATAAATATGCTCAGTTTGGGGCTGGTGAGGTGGTCAAAGTACCCAGGGGGAGGGTTTGGATCCCTTTGGATACTTCATGGATTCACTGACTGGGGGTGTTTGGCTCATCTCAGAGCTGGAAGGAGGGATCCCAGCAGCATTCCCAGGCAGGAGGCTGCAGGAGCTCAGCTGGGCTGTGGGAGCTGTTGGAAGCACAGGGTATTCCCAGCTGGAAGGGGGAGTGCAGGCAGCCAAGGGGTGACACACCTGCAGCCTGTGTTTTTCATGGAACTATGGAATGGCTTGGGTTGGAAGAGACCTTGAAGACCATCTCATTCCACCCCCTACCATGGGCAGGGACACCTTCCACCAGCCCAGGTTGCTCCAGGCCCCATCCAGCCTGGCCTTTGTTACAAAGGACCTGCTCAGAAGCCCCCCAGAGCTGGGATGAAGTGTGGAGCAATCCCTTGGAGTGCAGCAGTGATGGCTCAGGATGCCCTTTGTTCCCCCAGGATCCACCAGCTTCCCATGGAGTGATGGCTCCAGCCCTGCAGAGAGTTTGATTCCCACCCTCCTGAGCTGTTCCATCTCACCGGCGGATCCAGGAGGAATCACAGGATGGCTGAGGATGGAAAAGACCTCTGAGATCATGAAGTCCAACCTATGATCCATCCCCTCCTTGTCCCCCAGCCCAGAGCACTGAGTGCCACGTCCAGGCCTTCCTTGGACACCTCCAGGGGTGGGGACTCCAAACCTCCCTGGACAGGAGTTCAGGGAATGAGCACACACACATATCACCCATTCCCAGTATTCCTTGGGAGAAGACACCTCCCCTGTCAGATCCAGCTCATCCCCAAGGTCAGACTGCATCCACACAACCTCCAAGGTCATCTCCTGGACGTTTTGGCATCAAAACTCTCTCCTCCATGGAAAATCCCCAAGAACCAGCAGCCCTGGGCGTGATCCTGCCCATCATCCAGACCCCGGGAGCGGTGAAGCTGCAGCTTTTCCTGCCTGGCTCCCGACATTCCCTGACTCCAGGAGAGGTCTGTGAGCTCCTGTGGTGGCATGTGGGGGTAGATAACATCTCCCTGGGGTTTGGCTCCGAGGTGCTGCGAGTGCAGGAGAGGTGGAATGGGATGATCTTGGAGGTCCCCTCCGACCCAAACCACCCCGTGATTCATCCCGTGCTGGTTCCATGGAAAACCCAGCCCGGTGTTGGACACTGAGCATGGAATGTGTCAGGACTGGCCTTTTTGGGGTTACCAGGGCAAGGTTTCCCCACCACTCGCTTCAGCTGAAGGCCAAAACCTCGTTCCTGCCCCAATTTCACACCTGCTCGGATCCTCTCAAGCCTCTGGGGTGCTTTCCTGGGGTAGGGCTGGAGCAAAAGCCCTGGGGCCGTGTCTGTCCCGGCCAATTAACCAGCTCCAGGGTTCAGACACTAATTATCCTCACTGCTGAGTTATTAACGCTCGCCCAGGTGATTCTCTGGACTGTTCCTGGCCTTGGAGCCTTCCCAAGAGGTGAGGGGGGGATGTGACCACCCTGTTTTGGCAGGTGGGAGAGGCCAATTCCATGGGGGAAGTCCTGCCCTTGCCAGGTGTCCTCAGGATGGTCCCAGCTGTGACATGGCCCACCAGGCTCTGATTTCACACACCAGTTTGGGTCAGGGCTAACGTGCAGCCACAAACACCTAAGGGGTGGTAATTAATCCTAATTGCAAACGTTCCGATTAATTTGTGGGAGCATCGCTTTTAATTTCATTTTTTTTCTCTTCCCAGAACGCTGGTTTTTGCTGATCCAGGCCCTGCCTGCAGCAGCTGGTGCTGTCACCAGGGAAGGCTCAGTTCCTGGCAGCACAGACAAGGGGAATCCCACACTTTTCCAGCAGCTGGTGAGACCCAGACGGCTCCTGGGAAGAGAGAGGGGAAAGGGGGGCTTGGAGCAACTTCATCTCTGGGAAGGTGGTTGGAACTGGGTGGGCTGTGAAGTCCCAAAGCATTCCAGGATTCTGTGAGAGGTCCCTTCCAGCCCAAACCATTCCAGGATTCTCTGAGAGGTCCCTTCCAGCATTCCAGGATTCTGTGAGAGGTCCCTTCCAACATTCCAGGATTCTGTGAGAGATCCCTTCCAACCGAAAGCATTCCTGGATTCTCTGAGAGGTCCCTTCCGACCCAAAGCATTCCAGGATTCT
>NW_020897836.1:136292-147145 GCF_003984885.1 Neopelma chrysocephalum | reverse complement strand
TGAGAGGTCCCTTCCAGCATTCTTGGATTCTCTGAGAGGTCCCTTCCAGCATTCCAGGATTCTCTGAGAGGTTCCTTCTGACCCAAAGCATTCCAGGATTCTGTGAGAGGTCCCTTCCAGCATTCCAGGATTTTTTGAGAGGTCTCTTCTGACCCAAAGTATTCCAGGATTCTGTGAGAGATCCCTTCCAGCATTCCAGGATTTTTTGAGGTCCCTTCCAACCCAAAGCATTCCAAAATTCTGTGAGAGGTCCCTTCCAGCATTCCAGGATTCTCTGAGAGGTCCCTTCCAACATTCCATGATTCTGTTAGAGATCCCTTCAGGCCCAAAGCATTCCAGGATTCTGTGAAAGCTCCTTCTCCCCAAAACTGGGACCCAACACTGCCATGGATCAACTAGCAATGGAGAAATCCCCATCCTCTCCTGCTCCTCTTCTCCCCACACAAAGCACCTCATAAATAACATATATTTAATATATAATATATAAAATATAATAAATAACCCTCATAACCCTCTCCCCCTCTGCTTCCCTGGCACTCCTGCTCCTCCTGTCTGCCCTGGCCCGGGATGGGCAGGAAGGATTTGCATGCTGGAATTCCAACCAGGAAGTTCCCCGGCGCGGAGGGGACCGACTCCTTGCCTTGCCTTTTGACTTCTTATGGAGTGTCTTTGTTTTTCCAGTCGCCCAGGGGACAACCTTTCCCCTCTTTTTCCCTCCCCAGGGACTACTAGAAAGCGGGAGAAGGTGACCTGGGCCAGCCGTGACCCCGGAGTCACCCCCACCGCGTTCCCGGGTGGATCAGCCGATGACTAAAGGTGCGTTTTTTGGGCTTCCTGGGACACACCCAGTTGCTTGGCTCCCTCCTAAATATTATTTCCCAGCCTCTCTCCACACCCTCTCCGGGGAAATTGCACCCAGCTTGGAGATGCTACACCCAGGGGAGAGCAGAGCAGACGCTGGGGGAAACCGTTCTCCTGGAAAAGGGATGGAAGGGGGAAGGTGGGATCCGGTTTTCCTCTCTTGTCTTGGTGCTGCTGAGACCTCTGAGCCCAAACCTGGGGGATGCAGAGCTGGGAGGACACAAACTGGTTGGAGGCAGTGCTGCTAAAGAGAGCAGAGGGCTGGAAATGGTGGCCAAGGAAGGAAGATGGGAAGGTTTGCAGTTGTTCCAGAGTCAGGAAAACATTTTAGGACACCCTACAAGTCCATCCCAGGCTTCTGCAGGCAGGAAGGGAATGAACTGTTCTCCTTGCTTAACTTCAACCTCTCTGGGTCTGATTCCAGAGGATGGTGAGGGCAGGGGGTTGTTTTGGGGTGCAGGGAGGCAGTGGCTCCGTCCGTGGAGGTTTGGGAAGAGGAAGGATTGGGCTGGAAAAACCCACCTCGAGATGTTTTGAGTCGTGCTCAGTGCGGGGATGAGGCAGCTCAGGTCTCCCTAGTTTTGGGGTCAGGAGCTGGTGGGATTTGCTGGGAAATAAGGATACAAACTGAACTGTGGGAACAACCCAGTAACAGAGTAGTTTAAACCCCGATTTCAGGATTTTTCCCCTCTCATTTGCTCCAACCCAGCTCTTCCCAATAACCCCCTGGCTGAGCCATCTGGAAGGGGCCTCTCAGAGCAGCTCTGCTGCTGCAGCCACAGTAGCATCATTCCCACCTCTTCCCTGGAGTCTCCACCACCACCAGGCTTTTTTTTTTTTCCTCCCACAAAACGAGGAGCTGAGCAGTTTTCTGCACTGCTCCTGAAACCTGAGGCTCCCTGGAGGAGATCCTCTGAGGTCCTTCCAGCCTTATCACGGGGATATAAATGAGGTCTGTCTGTCCCCAGCAAACTGGGTTCCAGCTGGACTCTGGCCAGGATTCAGCTCCCAGATTTTCACACCTAAATGCAGAGGTGCAGCTCAGAGGCCAGGGCCAGTTTTGGGGCCCTGGGGAGCCCAACCAGCCTCCAGTTGTTGTCCAAGGAAGGGGAAATTCTCCCAGGAATACCATCAGGGGGAACTTGGGTCCCCTGAGCACCTCAAAGACCACTTTGTACCTCTGTGTGGGCAACTGGGAGTTGTCTGAAAGATCCAGTCTGTGCATGGAGAGGGATCAGCTGGCCAAGGGTGGGTTGGCAGGAGCTGAAGGCCTCCATAGACCAGGGAATATCCCAGGAGGTAAAACAGGAAGGAAGAACTTCCTGGCTGGAGAGGAGCTTCTCACAAGGGCTTGTAGTGACAGGGCAAGAGGGAATGGCTTCCCACTGCCAGAGGGCAGGGATAGGTGGGATATTGGGAAGGAATTCCTGGCTGGGAGGGTGGGGAGGGGCTGGGATGGAATTCCCAGGGAAGCTGTGGCTGCCCCTGGATCCCTGGAAGTGTCCAAGGCCAGGTTGGAGCAACCTGGGCTGGTGGAAGGTGTCCCTGCCCGTGGCAGGGGGTGGCACTGGATGAGCTTTAAGGTCCCTTCCAACTCAAACCATCCCATGAATGTGCTTTTTCTCCTGGCAGTGGCTTTGCTCACCCATAAATCACCCCCCCAGAGGTTGTGTCACCACAGAGCATGTTGGTCTCCTGAGAAAGGTGCAGCCACACTGGCACAGAGCTCACAGAGTCATTTGGGTTGGAAAAGACCTCTGAGATTGAGTCCAACCTCTGCCCCATCCCCTCCTTGTCCCCCAGCCCAGAGCACCGAGTGCCACATCCAGTCCTTCCTTGGACACCTCCAGGGGTGGGGACTCCAAACCTCCCTGGGCAGCCCCTGCCAAGGCCTGACCACCCTTTCTGTGAAGAATTCCTTCCTCATGTCCAACCCAAACCTCTCCTGGTGCAGCTTTAAGGCCGTGTCCTCCTGTTGCCTGGGAGCAGAGCCCGGCCCCCCACGTGTGGGGAGGTTCTGGGGCTGAAGGTCAAGTGTGGTCAGGTCCTGGCTCTTTGTTTGCTGTCAGCAAAGCAAATGCCTTGTTCAAACACGCTCCTCCATGGGCAAACAGGGAAAGGAGAGCACCAGGATGGTGGTTGGGGCTTGGAGTGGAGGGTGCTGGGCCCTGGAAGAGCTGGCAGGGAGCAAGAGGAAAGCCCTGGGGTGGTTTGGGGTGGCCTTGGCAGGGCTGGGTCAGTGGTTGGACGTGATCTAAGAGGTCTTTGCCACCTAAATGAATTTATGATTCTGTTCCTTGAGTGGTGGCCTGGAAGCAGCCACGAATCCCTGTGTCTCCATCCATCATCTCCCCCTTCCTTGTGTCACACACGGTTGTGAAACTCTTCGTTTCCATGAATCATGGAACATCCTGAGCTGGAAGGGACCCACAAGGACCATCCAGTCCAGCTCCTGGCCCTGCCCAGACACCCCAACAATCCCACCCTGTTCCTCAGAGCGTTGTCCAAACCCTCCTGGAGCTCTGGCAGCCTTGGGGCTGTGCCCACTGCCCTGGGGAGCCTGGGCAGTGCCCAACCAGCCTCTGGGGGAAGAACCTTTTCCCTAAAATCCACCCTGACCCTGCCCTGGCACAGCTCCAGGCCACAAAAAGTGTATGGTGTGTCCTCATGTTCTGCAGGACTTGGTGAAGCAGAGGTGCTCAAGCAAGCTCTGATCACCAGGGACAGAGGGGAAAAGGAGTTTGTTTGCTCTGTCCCATTTCTCAGGCCCTGAGAAAGGGCTTTGGGTAGAAGGAGTATTTTCTGGAGTTATCTTCTGTCAGTTGGACACTTTTTCAGGCTTGTGGACCTTCCTGTGGGTTCAGAATCCTGGCCAAGGATGACTGAGTGTTAATTAATGATGTCAGGCGGGCAATTAGGCAAAAAAAGGTGGTTGTGAGGGCAGTGGGGTGGGAAGGGCAGAGCTGGTGTGGTTGTTAACCCCATAAACCAGAGAAAACAGGGGCAGTGACCTCCTGTGAAGCAGAAACCTGTGGGAGCATCACTGCTCCCTATCCCTCACCTTTAGTGCCACCACTCCCCTGCTGGACTCTCCCCCAAATTAGGATTAGGACCCCCCCAAATGAAAGCAAGGGAGAAAAATGCTCCCCAAAATGATAAGAAGAAATAAAACCCAATCCCTTCACTGTCCTTGGGAAGTTGAGGACCCTAAATGCTGATTTCACCTGTAAATATGGGTGAGGGATTAATCCCACCCACCTTTAGATCCCTGGGATCTTTCCGGAGCTGGAGGACCAGGGTTGACCTTCCCACCTGGGATTCCCTGGTCTGATTTTAGGTGGGGTGGGATGATTGTACCTCTGAGCACAGAGGAAGCCTGAACAGATGTCCTTGGCTGAGATTTCTGTGCCCAACCAGAAGAAACACACGGGATGTGAATCCTGGTGTCTTCCCAGAGAGTGTATCCCAGGGAGAATTCCGGTCTCCTCTCACCATTCCCACCCCAGAGTGTATCAACCATGTTCCTCCCCACCCCTTGTCCATTTTATTTTGTGAAGTGAGGCTGTGCCAGGCCAGGAGGCACTTCAGGGAGAGACTCATCCCATCCCTAAGATTGGAAAAGACCTCCAAGATCACCAAGTCCAACCTTTGACCAAACACCGTGGACACTTCCATGGACTTGACTGAAATCCCAGTCCTGGGAGGAGATGCTTCCAGCTCTGGAAGCATCAGGGGACCTCAGGAAGTTACCCTGGAGCAGATTCCTTGTTTGGGGACAGATCCAAGTGGGTGGGAAGGACCATGTCCCCTCTCAGCAGTGGAGTCCCAGTGTCACCTTTCCATTGGGATTCCTCCAGCTCATGGAAGATGTTGTCCCGTGGGCTCCCTCCCATTCCAGGGGACGTCATTTAGATGCCAAGGACTGCTCTGATAAGACCCTGGAAGAATGTTCAGGGAGCTGCTGATGGGTTTCAGAAGGAATTTGGAACCCAAACCCAAGGTCTGTGGTCATTCCATGAGTACTTGTCTCCCGGGAACATCCTTTATGGGAAGAGGCAGGAGAGTGTCCAGTGGTGACTGTGGGACATCCCTGAGGATGACAGGGGATGGATCTGTTCCTTCAGCATCCCAGCAAGGATTGCAGAGGGTTTTCACTGAGGGGGGTGTCTTTCCTTGTGTCCAGGAAGGAAATTTGGAGCAGGACAGGGAGGGAGAAGTTCCTCTCCCAAAATTATCCCCCTTATAAACAGCTGATGCGAGTTGGGAATATGGAGATGGGATGGGAGGGCTGAGCTTTTAGGCCAGAGCTCATCCCTTGATGATATTCCAGACTGGTATCACCCATTGCATCTTCTGCAGGTCACTTTTGAAAGTCACATTCCGGGATGATTTTTGATTTGGGGCTCAGGATTCTTTTTATTTGGGGTTGGGGGGTTCCTGGGGCAGGTTTGGTGTCAGTGAGAGCTCAGAGCTCACCCCACCCAACCTCCTCCTCAGGACGAGGAGTGCTGGCTTTGAACTGGAATAGGGGAGATTTAGGTTGGATTTGGGATTAAATTCTCCCCTGGGAGGGTGGTGAGGTGCTGGCACAGGTTTCCCATCCCTGGAAGTGTCCAAGGCCAACCTGGGCTAGTGGAATGTGTCCCTGCCTGTGCCAGGGGTGGGGCTGGATGAGCTCTAAAGTCCCTTTAGAGGGTGGTGAGGCCCTGGCACAGGTTGCCCAGTAGTTCTCCCTCCCTGATGAGCATTTCACGGCGTTAATTCCCTTTTCCCTTGACTCCCCCACTGTCCCCTTGGATCTCAGCCTGCCCAAGGAGCAGAGCCAAGGGGAGGAACCCCCCAAAATGCCCTTTTTCCCCTAGCTGAGGGCAGGTTGGGAGCGGGTTGGGGACGGTTGGATGTGCGGGCAGGGCCTTGGGGAAAGGAACCAGGAGCTTTTTTTTCCTCTCTCTCGCCGACGTGGGGATCAGAGGGGCTGCCCAGAGCCCTAATGAAGATAAATGGACCCCCCCCACCCCTCCTCTCTCCTGCAGCCTTTATTGATGGGCTGTGGGGTGAAAGGCGAGCGCCGGAATGTTCATTTCAGGAGCCGTCACGAGGGTTCCGCGCAGGGGAAGGTGTAAGAAAAAGCGCCTTGTGCTTGAAAGTTCCTCCAAGATGAGGCTTTTACAAGCCTTTCCCCATTCCTTCCCCATCCATCACTTCCCCGGGACCCCTTTGTAAATGCAAATTGCACTTTGATAGGAATAATGCACTGAGCCTCTATTAGTGTCTGGGTAATGGAGAGGGTGATTTTAATGCAATCACTCTTTAAGGCCAGGCACACACACAGGAGCTTCTCTGGGGCTGTGTATCAAAAACCAATCTGAAATCAGGCTCCTCCCCTCCCTCCCTTTTGCAGGAGCTGGGATATTTCTTTATTTGGGGGCTCGGGGTTCTTTTTATTTGGGGGTTCCCGGGGGCAGCCGGAGGGTTCGGTGGGAATTTGGGAGATCGGAGCTCACCCCGCCCGACCCGGTCCCCAGGACAAGGAGTGGTGGCTTTAAACTGGAAATAAGGGAGATTTAGGTTGGATTTGGGAAGGAATCCTTCCCTGTGAGGGTGGTGAGGTGGTGGCACAGGTTTCCCAGGCAATCTGTGGCTGCCCCATCCCTGGAAGTGTCCGAGGAGCAACCTGGGCTAGTAGGACACAGGGAATGACTTCCCACGGGAAAAGTGAAGATTTAAAAGGGATATTGGGAAGGAATTCCTGGCTGGGAGGGTGGGGAGGGGCTGGGATGGAATTCCCAGAGAAGCTGTGGCTGCCCCTGGATCCCTGGAAGTGCCCAAGGCCAGGTTGGAGCCACCTGGGCTGGTGGAAGGTGGGGGTTGGAATTGGATGGGATTTAAGATCCCTTCCAACCCAAAACCATTCTGGAATTCTGTTTTCCCAGACTGGGATGCCTGAAACATGGAATGGACATGGGACAACCTGCATCCCTCGGAGCTTGCTGTGATTTTTAGGGCCATGATCTGCCTCATCCCCCGGAGCTGTTTCTTCCCAGGCTCTCACATGTGCTTCCAAGCAGGAGGGAGCTCCTTCCATCCCAGCTGTAAACATCTCAGAGTGATGGAGAGTGTGGATGTGCAGAGCAGCCCCCGAGATCCCTGGAGTGTTTCTGCACTCAACAAACTGATTTTTTTTTTCTCATGTCCCAGCCTGATCTCTCCCTCCCAGGCTGTGCAGCAGCAGCAGCAGCTCCAGCGCTGAAAATCAGTTAAAGCTGCTTTAAAATAAAAGGGGAACAAAAAAAAAAAAAGGCACATTGAGATCCCCCTCCACACACACACACACTTTGGGAGGTCAGAAAAAAAACTGCTTTGAACTGTTTAAAAACAAATCTGAGGCGTCATTCATCTTCATTAATGAGATATTTAACCAGTCCCTTTTAATAACTTTTTGATGCATATGCCAAGTGAAAAAAAAAAAAAAAGAAAAAACAAAACAACCCAACGTTTTCTGCTTAAAAGGCCATTAGTTTGGTCTCATTTGCTGATTAAAAGACCATTATGCTCTGTTCCCTTTCCTACCTTAGCTCCTAAATCCTGCTTTTTTGGGGGGTTTTTTTGCTGGTATCATCATCACCCTCCCTGGGAGCAGCACAGGGTCCTTCTCACACCTCCCACGGGCACCACACCACGATTTGGCCCTCTGAGGGTTGGAATTGGATGGGATTTAAGATCCCTTCCAACCCAAAGCATTCTGGAATCCTATGTCAGGGAAAGGAGGTGACTTTTCCCACTTCTCCCAGTGCAGGATTTAACCCCCTGGATCAGTTAATCCCGATGGATCAGCCTGAACCTCCTCCAACCTGTTTGGGGATGTTCTGGGGTGGATTTTTCTCCCACTGCTGGAAATCAAAACCAGTCAGTAGCATAAATCTGAGGCTTCTTCCTCAGGGATGGCTCCGAAGGTGGGGTCCTCCAGCACCTTCCCAGTGGAGCTGGAATATTTAGTGGCAGCCGGACACATCCGAGCGGGGCCCAGCGTGGCTCTTCTGAACTCCGGGGTGGGAACCACCACTTTTTGGGGGTCCTTGACTCCCAAAACGAAGGATATAGGGAGGGGAAAAGCCCTTTCATAAATCAGGGGTGGAGAACAAAGGGAGGAAACATGGAAAGCGGAGGGGGGACTTTCCTTTTTCTCGCGGAGCAGAAGGAGAGGGATGGGGAAGGCAGCGGAGTTCCAGTGAAATCCCCGACTGGAACGACAAAAGGGAAAGAAATTAAAGCCAGATTTGTTCCCCTGGGCTGGAGGAAGGAGGATCCCTTCTGGTTTGTTCCTTCTTTCTTGTTTCCTTTAAAGCCAGGAGATCAATTGCAGGGTTTAATGAGAACCGTCTCGTGCCAGAGGTGGACAATGCGACTCCTGGAGAGGGACGTTCCCGACATCCCGGAGATTTTACGGCAGCTTGGAGCGTCAGGATCCACCCCTGGGAGTCCCAGCCTGTCTCTGGACCATGGCATGTGAGTGCTGAGCCCATGGGGGGGACCACCAGTGGCAATTCCCATCCCTCAACCTGCAGGATCACCATGTTGTGGGTCCATCCTCCATCCCCCATTCCCAGCTGGAATTGCAGCCACGAGGTGCTCCTCAGGATCTGGTTTTAAATCCAAGTGATGGGATTTAAACCCAGGAGAGTTGAGACATCCATGGCATGAGCTGAGCAGGTTTATTTGCACCTGCCTCCCGTGGGCACCCCCTGTATCCCTTGAGGGTCTCCAGGAGCGTTGAGATGCTCCTCTGGGATGCATTCCCAGAAAAGTTTCCCAGGGAAAAGCTTTGCTCTCCCTTCAAGGGGATACCCCAGTAGCTCCTGGGAGCCAAGTGCTGGCACTCAAATACTTATGGAATGGACAGAGACCTCAGGCTTGGGCTCCATGTCCCTCCTGAAGCCCATCAGCACCTCGCTGAAAATTCTTCCAGTGCCTACCTGAGGAGTTCTCTTGGCATCTAAAAGGCACCCTCTGGAATGGGAGGTGCTCAGGGCCCCCTGAGTGCCTCCAGCATCGCTGCCCACGATCCCTCACCGGGATCCTGCTGGTCAGGAGGCTGTGGCCAACTGGGATCCAGGTGGAGGAGGTTTTGGAGCACTGATCTCACCCTGAAGGTGACCACGGGGGCAGGGTTGGTACCCAAAGCTGAGGAAGACTTGCTGGGGTGACCCTTGGAGGGAGAGGGAGAAGCTCCTCCTTGGGAAACCTCTCTAGGAGAGCATCTGGAGGCCCTCAAGGATCACAGGATGCCCACAGGAGGCAGATGCTCTTTGCCTGCTCGACTCGTGCCAACGTAGGTGCCCCATCCCTCCCGAGGGGAGGAAGCCTGCGAGTTACAAAGGGGTTTTTGAGGCCTGGGTGAAACAGCATCAAATAAAACCCATCTCCCTGCCTGACACATCCTGGATGGATGATGGGATGAGAAATTAGGAGCCTCAGGAATAACTGGGAGCTTCCTGGGGTGCCACATCAGAAGGCAAGAGAGCGGAGATGTTTCACGGAACACTCCGAGCGGGAAGGGACCCACGAGTACTCATGGGAGATGAGTACTCACGGGATGACCAGAGACCCCGGGTTTGGGTTCCAAATTCCTTCTGAAACCCATCAGCAGCTCCCTGAACATTCTTCCAGGGTCTTATCAGAGCAGTCCTTGGCATCTAAATGATGTCCCCTGGAATGGGAGGGAGCCCAGAGGGCAACATCTTCCATGAGCTGGAGGAATCCCAATGGAAAAGTGACACCTGCTTGGATGTCCCTAAACAAGGCATCCAGGGTCATTCTCTGAAGTCTCCCAATGCTTCCAGAGCTGGAAGCATCTCCTCCCAGGACTGGGATTTCAGAGGGACAGGATTTGTCCATGGAAGTGTCCACGGTGTTCGGTCAAAGGTTGGACTTGGCGATCTTGGAGGTCTTTTCCAATCTTAGGGATGGGATGAGTCTCTCCCTGGAAGTGCCTTTTGGCCTGGCACAGCCCCACTTCACAAAATAAAATGGACAAGGGGTGGGGAGGAACATGGTTGATACACTCTGGGGTGGGAATGGTGAGAGGAGACCGGAATTCTCCCTGGGATACACTCTCTGGGAAGACACCAGGATTCACATCCCGTGTTTTTCTTCTGGTTGGACACAGAAATCTCAGCCAAGGACATCTGCTCAGGCTTCCTCTGTGCTCAGAGGTACAATCATCCCACCCCACCTAAAATCAGACCAGTGAATCCCAGGTGGGAAGGTCAACCCTGGTCCTCCAGCTCCAGAAAGATCCCAGGGATCTAAAGGTGGGTGGGATTAATCCCTCACCCATAATTACAGGAGAAATCAGCATTTAGGGTCCTCAACTTCCCAAGGACAGTGAAGGGATTGGGTTTTATTTCTTCTTATCATTTTGGGGAGCATTTTTCTCCCTTGCTTTCATTTGGGGGGGTCCTAATCCTAATTTGGCGGGAGCTCGGCCTCCCGAAATCCGGGCGGGAGCCGCCTCTTCCGAGGCCTCAGCGCCCGGCCCTGGGGATGAATCCTCTTTCAGGGGGGAATTATTTGCTCTGTCACTCGATAGGTCTCCGATTCCTTGAGCTTCAACCAGAGAGAGGGGACCTTTCACGGGGCAGGGGAAGGGGGGGCAGGTCTGTGCTGAGAGCCCCGAGCTGGCCCCGGGGCTGGTAATGGATGCAAATGAGCTCTGGGAGCTGGCGGGTCACTGCAGGGCTGGTTTGTGCAGGGGTTTTGTGCTCCTGAACCCCGGGCCTGCCCTGAATGGTGAGGGCATGAAAGGATGAGCAGGTACCTCCTCGGAGAGAAATGTTAACAACTTCCTCCCCACGGCCCCTGCCAGCGCCGGACATTCGATCCCGTCCCACCCCGGCCTCCAAAAAACCCCTTTGCAAAAGGGTTTGTGGTTTTTGTTGTTTTTTTTTTTCCTGGGGCCTCCTCACCCGGGATATTTAATCCTCATTTATGGG
>NW_020897836.1:128807-136282 GCF_003984885.1 Neopelma chrysocephalum | reverse complement strand
TCCCATAAATTTAGGGTGCCCTAAATCCTGGGTGCACCAACTTGCCCCCTAAACACCCCCCCTGCCCCACTGGGAGCAACCACCATCCTCAGCTATTTAAGCCAAAAGAAAGGAGATTTTTAAAAAGGTCCAGAGGGGGGGAAAAGGGGGGTTTTGGGGTGTCCTTTGGGAAAGAATTCCCTTGGCAGGGATCTGGGAGGGCGGCGAGTGCCCGGCACGATCCGAGCCCTTCGTTCCGCTGCTCGGGGAGACGAGGAATCCCACCCTCAACTTCCTCCCTGGGTGGTTTTCATTTGGATCTGGGTTTGTTTTCACTCTTTTCCTTTCTCTCCCCCCCTCTATTCCTGCCCGTTTTCCCAGTGGGATTCACTCAGGGATGGGAGCCCAGCAGAGCTCGACCACGGGCAGGTGAATCCAGCCCTAAATTCAGGAGCTGCTGCACAAAACCTGCTGATCTCTGAATTATTAAACTCTTCCAGAGGATCTTTTGGATGAGTTTGGGAGAGGGGGAAAGAGCAGAGAGGCCAAAGGGAGATGGTGGGAATATTTAGGATAGAGGGAAGAGTGAAAATCCAGGAGAAGGGTGGAAATCCCAACCCCCTCCAGCGAGGAAACCCCGGGCTTAGAAACACCAAAGATGGAAAATATTCCCGCTCCCCACATCCTTGGAATTGCCTCTTCGGCTGGGTTTTTATATCCAGAGGTTTTGGATACAAACAGTGTTTTAGCAGCACCTTCAAATCCTCACCTCTTAAAAATACAGCCACGTACCCCCCTCTCTCCCTCCCTCCTTCCCAATCCTACGTTTCCCTGGAATTATGCGTCGGGATGGAGGGAGAAACTTCCCCTGGAGTTTATTTTCCTTGGGAGCAGGAGGGAAGATGGTTCTCGTTATGCCTTTTTAATTTTCTCAAAGGCTCCGTGGCCCAGAGAATAATAGCAGCTGTTTTTTCTTGCAGTGATGCACAAACCCCTCTCATCCCACCCTTCTCCGGGAATTATCGGGAGATCCAGGCCAGGGAAAAGCCTGGAATCCGAAAGGGCTGAGATTTGGGAGGATGGATTTGTCGGGAGCAGAATATTAAAAGAAAAAAAAGGGAGGTTTTTTTTAGGAAAACGGGGTTTGAGGAAGGCGTTTAAAGCAGATTTTTTGGGGTGATGTTTTTGCAAAGGTGTTAAAAAAGGGACATAAAGCAGGAGATGATCGGAAATAAATTAATGAATTTAAGGAGGAAAAAAGGAGGATCCCCAGGAAAAGCATCTCTTCTGCTCGAGAGGAATTTCAAACCAGGAGATATTAAGGAAAAACTGGGATTATTCACAATGTACAGAAAATATTTCCCTGAATATCTGACCCAGCAAGGGGGGGAAAATCTTCCTGTTTTAAGAAGGGAGGGAGGAAAAGCTGCAAAACGCTCCAAATGGAGCAAAAAAAATCTAAAGCAGCAGGAGCTTGGAATTTTTCTGTGGGAATTTCTGCCTGGAGTTTGGGATTGGGATGCTCCGAGGGGCGTCGAGGCTTCTTGTTGCCCTGGGATTGGGTTTGGAAGGAATTTTTGGGAGGTAGGAAAAGGCCATAAAACGCAGGGAAGCACCTGGGGTGGAAAACAGGGATAAAAGCGAGTTGGGATAACACTGAGGGAGCATCTTCCTGAGGGAGCTCAGAGCCTGAGCAGCCCCAAAAACGCCCTTTTTTGGCTTTTATAAGGTGTAAAAAAAAGAAAATAAATGATTTTGAGGGGTTTTCTGTGGGGTTTTTGTGCCGTGCATCCCCCCCATCCACCCTCTCCTCACCCTAAAGGCACTTTTTTTCCTTGGGAGAAGGCAACAAAAAAAAAACCCCAAAAAAACAAAACAAAAAAAAATAAAAGGGGAATATCAAAATGATCTCGTTTTTCTGTCTCTCCCCGGAACAAAGGACAGATGGGAACAAGAAAAGGGAAGAAAAAAAATATCACCTGTTCCCATCCAGTCTTGGAGCGCTCGCCGTCATTATCTCGGCAGCTTCACGTTTCCAAAGGGGCTTCATTTTCCTTTCAAACACTGGCATCTTGTTAAAAAAAAAACAAAAAAAAAGCAGGAAAATCCCCCTTTTTTCAGCATTTAAATCCACCCCTTCGATGTATTTTTTTTCCCTGGTTTTTCCCCTCCCTTTCCCCACAGCCCCGAGTTTAACACCTGGGAAAAGAAAGTGGAAAGGAAATCCAGGCAAAACAAAAATTAAATATCTCTCCCCCCCTCTCTCTCTCTCCCATCCAAGCTCGGCTTTTCCCGCTGGTGTTTCTCCATCCCACAAAAGCCTTTGGTTTTCTGTCATTCTTTTCATTTCCTTGATGGCTCCCCCAATTGTCAAAGCCTTCAAGAAAATGCACTTTAGCTCTTTTGTCCCCAAATGTAATTTGATAAACTCTTTTTTTGCAGAAACATTCTGGTTTCGGAGGCTTTGCAGGAAAAAAAAAATAAAAAGAAATGAAGGGGGGGGAAAGAAAAAAAAAACGGGGGGGAAAAGGAGGGGGGAAGAAGGGGAAAAGGGAAAAATAGGAGGGGAAAAGAAGGGAAAATAAGGAGAAAAAGAAGGGGAAAGAAGGAGAAAAAGAAGGGGAAAGAAGGAGAAAAAGAAGGGGAAAGAAGGAAAAAAGAAGGAGAAAGAAGGGGAAAAGAAGGGAGAAAGAATGGAAAAAGAAGGGGGAAAAGAAGGATAAAAGAAAAAAGAATGGGGAAAAAGGAAGAAAAAAGAAGGGGGAAAGAAGAAAAAATAAAAGGGGGGAAAGGAAGAAAAAAGAAGGAAAAAAGAAGAAGAAAAAGGGGGGGAAAGGAAAAAAGGAGAAAAGGGGGAAAAAGGAAGAAGAGGAAAAAGGGGGAAAAGGGAAAAAGAAGAAGAAAAAGAGGGAAAAGGAAGAAAAAAGGGAAAAGAAGGATAAAAAGAAGAAAAAAGGATGGGGGAAAAAGGAATAAGGAAGAAAAAAGAAGGAAGAATGAAGACGAAGAAAATAAGGAAAAAAAGAAGAAAAAGAAGAGAAAAGAAGAAAAAATAAGAAGAAAAAATAATAGGAAAAAATGAGGAAAATAAGAAGAAAAAGAAGAGAAAAGAAGAAAAAATAAGAAGAAAAATAATAGGAAAAAATAAGAAAAAAAAGAAGAAAAAGAAGCAAAAATAAGAAGGAAAATTAAGAACAATAAGAAAAATAAGAAGAAAAAAAGAAAAAAGAAGAAAAAATAATAAGAAAACTAATAAGAAAAAATTAGAAAAATAATAAGAAAAAAGAAGATAAAATAAGAAAAATAAGAAGAATGAATAAGGAAAATAAGAAGAAAAATAGGTGAAAAAAAGAAGAAAAATAAGAAAAAAAAATAGGGAAAAAAGCAGAAAAAATGGGAAAAAAGTAGAAAAAATAGGAAAAAGGGGGGAAAAGCCCCCAGGAGCTGCTCCTACAAAGGGTGCAAGTGGGGGAGATGATCTCGAAGAATCTACTGGGGCATTTCAACCGAAAACGTGGGATTTTGGGAACGAGGCCGACGGAGCAGAGGGAGAACCGGCCCGGAGGGAATTCAGGGGGAGCAGGGGAGAGGAAGCTTGACATTGTCATCATCCCGAAATCCTGATGAATCCTCATTTTCCAGCAGCAGCAGCAGCACCCTGTGGGCGGGGACCACCCCAGCTTGGAGGGTATAAAACACTCCGGGTTTCCCGGGAGCGTCGGGGCCGGACCCGGAGCCGCCGGAGCCAACTCGGATTCGAGCTTTGGGTGAGTGGCACAAAAAGAATCCTTTGAGGGGGAGTTTTGTTTGTTTTGTTTGTTTTGTTTTGTTTTTTTAATCCCCATTTATATTTTTTTTCCACCCTTGAGGTTTGTAGGATTGGGAGCTTTGCACCCAAACTCGCTCCCAAAATATCCTTCCCTCGGGATTTTCGGGAGCTTCTGCCCGAGGGGGGTTTGTTGTTGTTGCTGTTGTTGGTTTGCTTTTCATCTGGAGGGTGAAAAAAAGCAGCGATGACAAGTTGGGTTTTTCAAAAATTAAGATGGGAAGCGAACCAAAAGGAAGCCCTAAATCCAAACTGGGGGCCTATTCCCAAGTGGGGGAAGCGCTGGAATTCTGCTCCGAGTGGGATAAGCGGCTGTGGGATCCCCCCCCTCCCACTCTGGGACCCTGACAGGCTTGGAGGGGAAAAAAAAGGGAATAAAACTGAGCAAGGAGCAGAAAATAAATGAGGAGATTTAGGATGGGAAAAGAAGAGATTGGAGTTTGGCCGGGAAAAAAAATTGGAATGGGAAGTTTGGAGGTGGAGATGAAAAAGTCGGAGGTTTGGAAGTGGAAATTAAAGTTGGAGGTGGAAATTGAAGTCGGAGGTTTTGGAGGTGGAAATTAAGGTTGGAGGTGGAAATTAAAGCTGGAATTTTGGAGGTGGAAATTAACAGTTGCAGGTTCAGGTGCCAAAATTAAAGGATTCATAAAATCAGTCGTAAAAATTCCGTGTTTTTCCATGGATTGGCGGAAGGTCGTCCCGTGAAAAGGGGGGTGGGAAGGAGATGATGTTAAAGGGCTTTTCCAATCCAAAGCAATTTGTGATTCCACAATTTTAATATCAGGATTGGGGTGGGTTTTCCCCTTTTAATAGCCTGGCAGGGGGCAGTGGTTAAAGCTGGAATTCCTCTGGAATGTAAAGATTCCATGGATTCTGCGGCTCCTGAGCTCCACCTGAGCTCTACAGGTGGTTGAGGGTTATAAAGGACCTTGTGGTGCATCCTGATTATCAACCCAGCTATAAAAATGTTATATCAGAGGAGGGAATGTTAATAAATGTTAATAAATAGAAATAAAACTCCCAATCAGACGGAAAAAACGGGAGCAACATTCCCGGTGGATCATTAGCAGGGAATCCTGGCTGGAAAATTCCAGATATTTGGGTGATTTTGAGGGGCTTTAAAACGAAATTTTTTAGATGGTGCAGGGAAAAAAGTCTTTGAGTGGGACTTAAAAATTGAATATTCCACCTGTGCATCTTCCCAAATCCCATTGGAAGGGGGTTTTGCCTGGATAAGGCCAGGAGGAATCAGTGTGGGAATCAGGGATGGGATGTGAGGAAACACTGAACAGAGGGAGAAAGAAAAAGGTGATTTTAGATGTGACTGTTCCTTTGGGAAAAGAATAATTCCTATTAAATATTACCTGGATGTCCCTCTGGAATTTTCTCAGCCGAGGGGGATTGGGCTGGTTCTTCCAGGGATAGCAAAGGGGCAGGAAAACAGGGAAGAAAAATTCCCAGAGGGAGGTTTTTGTGGGCAGGGAGCGAATCCAGCCCCTCTTTGGGGATGCCCTGGGAAGGCAGAACAACCCCCAGGAATGAGGATATCCAAGGAATGCAGTTTTTAACCTCCAGGACTCTCTGCTGCTCCCTCCAGCTGGAATTTAACAGCACTGGAGTTGGGTTTTTTGGGGAGCTGCAGGATGAGAAGTGAAAACCCACTAAATTTGAGGGGGAAAAAAGGGAATTTTGGTGCCTCAGGGCACGGAGCAGCATCAGAGGAGGGATATCCCAGAGGGAGTTTTCCCTGTTCCCTCCTAGTGCTGAATTTCCTGGTTTCTCCACGGTGGGAAAGTTCATCATCCCTTTTTTTTTGCCGCCAAATTGGACTTCTGGGGTCCAGTTTTGGGGGATTTCCACTGGGAAAACTGGGATTGAGCACTGGGGTGGAACTGGTTGCTGCTGAATCCCTGGAATTCCCCCATTCCCGATGGGAAAAGGCTCCCTGGGGCTGGTTTTCCCAATCCTGCTGCTGCCATCACCCCTCTCCCCTTGGGAATTATTGCTCCCCCCCGTTCGCAATTCCATGGGCTCTTGGCTTTAATTGTGGATCACGATAAGATTCCATGAAATTTTGGGAATGCTGTATCCCACTGCCCTGGTTTCAGCTCCACCAGTGACCTTGGAAAAGCCCTTTTCTCTCTGGATTTACCTCCAGAGGGTGGGATTGTGCTGGAAAAGAAACCCTTAAAGAAACACAAATATCTTTTAGGCTTTTCCCCTTCTCCTGGAATTTCCACCAGGAACAGGTTCTTATGGAAAAGGAGCTGGTGGCTCATTCCTGCCCCTTTCCCACCCCCCAGTGGGGCTTTTCCACACATTTAGAAAGGAGTGGGAGACATTTTGGGATACCAGCTCTGCTGCTTTGGGGTCTGAGAGCATCCCAGGGATGGATTTTCCCATGGGAAAGGGAGGAGGAGACTGGGGTCCCGGGGTTTTTTTCCATGTTGGGGGGTGGGAATGGGGTTTGTTTGAGGAAGTTATTTAGGAAAGGGGTTTTGGGATGATGCTTTGGGAAGGAAGACACTTTGGGAAGGTATTTAGGGAAGGGGTTTTGGGGAGGTGCCTCGGGAAGGTGTGAGGTGTTTTGGGAAAGCCTTTAGGGAAGGTATTTTGGGGAGGTATTTAGGGAAGGGGTTTTGGGAAGGTATTTAGGGAAGGTGTTTTGGGGAGGTGTTTAGGGAAGGTATGTTGGGATGGTGTGAGGTGCTTTGGGAAGGTGCTTTTGGGAGTCACTTGGAGCAAGTGTGTTGGGAAAGTGCCTTGGGAAGGGACTTTGGGAATATATTTTAGGAAGGTCTTTGGGAAAGGGGTTCAGGGAAGGTCTTTAGGGAAGGGGTTCGGGGAAGATCTTTAGGGAAGGGGTTCAGGGAAGGTCTTTAGGGAAGGGATTCAGTGAAGGTCTTTAGGGAAGGGATTCAGGGAAGGTGTTTAGGGAAGAGGTTTGGGAAAGGTGTTTAGGAAAGGGGTTCAGTGAAGGTGTTTAGGGAAGAGGTTTGGGAAAGGTGTTTAGGGAAGGGGTTTGGGGAAGGTCTTTAGGGAAGGGGTTCAGGGAAGGTCTTTGAGAAAGGGGTTCAGGGAAGGTCTTTAGGGAAGGTGTTCAGGGAAGGTTTTTAGGGAAGGGGTTCAGAGAAGATGTTTAGGGAAGGGGTTCAGGGAAGGTCTTTAGGGCAGGTGCTTTGGGAAGGTGCTTTCGGGAGCCGCTTTGAGCAAGAAAACCCTTTAAGAAGGGCCTTTGAGGAGGAATTTAGGGCTGGGGTTTTTTTGGGAAGGCGCTTGGGGATACCTGCGGGAGGCTCTTGGAGCGGCGGTTTCGGAGGATGCTTTGGGAAGGGGCTTCGGGGGGGGGGGGGGGGGTTGGGGGGGGGGTGGGGGGGGGGTGCTTTGGGGGGGGGGGTTCGGGGGGGCACCCCGGGGGGAGGGGGGGGCGGGGAGGGGGGATGGGGGGGGGATAGGGGGGGGATCAAGGTGGGATTGGGGCGGGATTGGGGCGTTCCGGGCTCGGCCGTCACCTGCCGCGTCCCTGCAGTACCAGCGGCCGCCACCGGGTGGGGCCGTAGGGCAAAGAGTGAGCGGGGTGCTGGGAGGGGGAATTTGGGATGCGGGTCCTTCCCTCGGGAATTGCGGGGGCTCCAGCCCCGGGATGCACCCGCGGGGAGGGACGGGGGGG
>NW_020897836.1:111051-123807 GCF_003984885.1 Neopelma chrysocephalum | reverse complement strand
TTTTTTTTTTTTTTTTTTAATTCTTCTTTCCCTCTCGATTGCATCATGCGGGTTCTCGGCGAGCTGGGGAGGAGGGAGCCGGCGCCCGGGGGGGGGTTGGTGTTGGATGCCGGGAGGGGGGGAGACGGGAGGGAAGCCGGGCCGGGCTGGGCTCGCCCCGCGCTGCGCTCCCGGCCGGGCTCCGCGGGGCTGCGAAGGCTCGGGGGTCGCCCCTAAGGCTGCCAAACCCCTTCCTTCATCCCCGTCCTCGGCCGAAATCCTCGCCGAACGCTCGGTTGTGCCGAAGCCGAGGGTGTGGGAGGCAGCCCCGGCTGGATGTGGGAGGCAGCCCCGGCTGGATGCGGCCGGCGCGGCGCGGGGGCTCCTCCGGTTGTGTCCCCCCCCCCCTCCACTCCCGGGGTCTCCGTCCCGTCCCATCCGCCTTCCCCGGGGGCTTCTCCGGGCGGGTTTTCTCTCCGGTCCGCCCGTGGGGGAAGCCCGCGGAGGTAATCGGGAGATTAACCCGGGATTAACCTCGCTAAACGCCCAACAAGCGGCGGGCGGAGCGGGATCCCCTCGGCCCGCGAGGCGAGAGGGAGACTGCCAAAAAAACCAGCGAAAAAGACCAAAATAAAAGAGGAGGAGAGCGGGAGGGAGGCGAACGGGGGGTTGCCCCGCGCCGGGGGCAGCCGGGGGGGGGTTTCGCAGCATCCCGGGAGGGAACCCCCCCCTCCCCGAGCTAAACGAGCCCGAGGGTTTCCCGCTCCAGCAAAAAAATAATCCGAATAATTCTAATAATCAAACGGGAACCCGGCGAGGATGCTCCCGCCTTTCTTTCATTGACGGAGCCGCCCGGGGCAGGGCAGAGCCCGGTCCCGGCGGGGAGAGCGGCGGCGTCCCCCGGTGTGTGTGTCCCCGTCCCCCCCCCTCCGGCGCCGGGGAAGCCCCGACACGGCGGCCCCGCTGCCCCGCCGGCCCCCCGGCGCCGAAGGGGTTAACGGCACGCTCTCAATAGGGCTTTATTTTTTAAAGAAATTTATCAGATTTTTACGGGGGGACCAGAAAAGGGTTCTCGCTTTTCCACAGGCTCCGTCCAAACAGAGCGCAGGGCTAAAAATACAAAATTTTGTATAAATTGGACTCCATTCGAAACTTCTGCCACATAAAGGTCCTCTTTGTGCTGCCCTGGAAATGGTGTACAAATAACTCTTTATTAATGCCACAAAAAGGACTTTAATTATATTTACGCAGATCAAGAAACAGGGTCACCTGAACATCTGAAACCTCACAACCGCGCTTTTGTTTCAAAATAAACACACGCACTCACACCCCCAGCACCGCGGCTGCGGCGCTCGCAGCGCCTCTCCCCGCTCGGGATGGGGGGGTTTTTTTGGGGGGACCCCCCCCTCCCCCGGCTATTCCTGCGGCTCCGTCCGCCTCTTTGCCGACAAAAGCCCCTGGAGCATGTGGGAAAGTTATTAAACTCCCTGAAATCTGGAGATTTACTTAAAGCAAATTGCAGCCTTTCGAGTAAAATCAGCCCGAGAGAGAAGGAAGGGGGAAAAAAAAGACAGACGAAAAAAAAAGAGGGGGAAAAAAAGGCGGGGGGGGAAGGAAGGAGGAAAAAATTGGGGGTGGGGGGAGAGAAGGGAAAATAAAAATAGGTTTAAATGTGATTGGGAAGGTAAAGGGAGGAGGAGGAGGAGGAGGAAGGGGGGCGGAGGGCACCGACCCCCGCCGGGCTGCGGGAGGAGCGGGCGGGCAGCGCCGGGCGCCCCGTCGGAGGGAGCGGGGCCGTGCTCCGGGTGGGAATTCCGGGGTTACCCCATTTCTACACCCCCCCTCACACCCCATCCGCGTTACCCCCCCAGACTCCCCCCCCTCTCGCTACCCCGCGGAGGTGCCGTGGGGTAACACCGACCCCCCCTCCGCTCTTCTTCCCCCTCCCGACCCCGACCCACCCCCGCAGGGCTCCTGCTTCCAATCTTCCCGGCGGGAGAAGTACGGCAACGTCTTCAAGACGCACTTGCTGGGGCGGCCGCTGGTGCGGGTGACGGGGGCGGAGAACGTGCGGAAGATCTTGATGGGGGAGCACCACCTGGTGAGCACCGAGTGGCCCCGGAGCACCCGAATGCTGCTGGGACCCAACACCGTGGCCAATTCCATCGGCGACATCCACCGCCACAAGAGGAAGGTGAGTGTTCCCACGCCAGACGAGCCGGGAAGGGGGGGGGGGGACACGTGGGGGCGCGAGTGGGGCGTGGAAACACCTTCCCTTCTTCCTTTCTCTTCTTCTCTCCTTCTCCCTTCTTTCCCTTCTTCCCTTTTTCCCTTCTCCCCTTCTTCCTTTCTTCCTTCTCCCCCTCTCCCCTTCTTCCTTTCTTCCTTTTCCCCCTCTCCTCTTCTTCCCTTCTTCCCTTCTCCCCTTTTTCCCTTCTTCCCTCCTTCTCTTCTTCTCCCTTTTTCCCCTTCTCCCCCTCTCCTCTTCTTCCCTCCTTCCCTTCTTCCCTCCTTCTCTTCTTCCCTTCTCTCCCTCTCCTCTTCTTCCCTCCTTCTCTTCTTCCCTTCTTCCCTCCTTCTCTTCTTCCCTCCTTCTCTTTTTCCCTTCTTCCCCCTCTCCCCTTCTTCCCTTCTTTCTTTCTTCCTTCTCCCCCTCTCCTCTTCTTCCCTCCTTCCCTTTTTCCCTTCTCCCCTTTTTCCCTTCTTCCCTCCTTCTTTTCTCCCCTTCTCACCCTCATTTCCCTTTTTCCTCTCCTTTTCCCCTTTTTTCCCTCTCCTTTCCCTCCCCACGTTTCTCCCCCTGCCTGGGGCGGTCCCTCGTGGGCTCCCCCCCACTCTCGTTGCTTTGAGGAGTTTAAAGGAGCGCTGGGGAGGCACACGGGGGGCTCAGCTCAGGACGGGGGTGTTGCCCCTCTCCCCCCTCCATCTCCAGCCCCCCCGTGACCGGTGACACGCGTGGGGGGGGCTGCGGGGGCTCTTAAAAGGGCGATGAGCCCGGCGGGCAGAGGGCGAGCCCAGAGGGGAGGGGGATCCCCCGGACTGTGCCCCCCCTTTGCAGGGAGACCCCTCGGGGTTGGTCTTGCTGGGGGTGGTCTGGTGGTGCCGAGCGTTTCCTCGGATCTCAGGGAATTTGGGGGTCTTGGGATGAAGCGCGAGGGGGGACTGAGGCTTTGGGGGTCTCGAGATGAAGCACGAGGGGGTTCTGAGCCGGTTTAGGGGGGGCTGAGACCTTCTTGTGTCGCCCCCTTGGTGGTCTGGGGGTGAGACCCCCCCTCTTGCAGCCCCCAAGGCGGGTGGGGAGCTGTTTTTGGGGGTGCTGAGCCCCGGCAGATGTGGGGTTGGTCCTCGTGTCCCACTGTCCCCCCCAGTGGCAGTGGGGACACTGATGGAGTGGCTGGTGGTTCTCACATCCTGCCTTCCACGGGAAAGGCTCTTTCCCGGCTGGATCAGGGCAGGGAGCGGATTTGGGATGGAGGAGGAGGAGGTGTGTCCCCCATCTGTGCAGTGTGGGGGCAGCAGTGCTGGCACAGGCAGTGCCACCAGAGTGTCCCCATCCCTGCCCCGGGGCCGGGTCCCCTCTCCTCTCTGCTCCAGCAGCATTTCCTATTTTGGTGTCTGTAAAATCCCTTCCAAACCCTCTTTGCTCCTGGGGGACACGATGAGAAAACAAACAGCACATGACACCCATTAGTGGCATTTTTCAGTGTGACACCACAAGAAACACCAACCCTGTCAATCCCAACCCCAGGCTCGACAAACCCAGCGCCTGCAATTTGGGAGGTTTTTTTTTTTTCTCCTTGAGGAGGGAGGCATTTTTTCCAACCTTGCTGTCCAAGAGAAAGGGCAGGAGTTCACGGGGCTGCCTCCACCAGGGAGCAGAATTTGGGGCAGGATTGGGACGTGGAGAGCAATGGATTTTCCTCGGCAGCAGCTTTGTCTCCTGTTTATTTCCCACTGAGTGATTTAAAGGTGTCTCTGTGCTCCTTCCCTGCTTCTTTTTTACCCCCCTGCACAGCAAGATTATTCCTTGCTGCTGGAAAGTGGCCTTTGGTTGGGATCTCCTTAATAAAACCACGGAATTCAGCCCTCAGGAACAGGCTCAGGGGAGGCCAGGAGAGTGTGGGTTATGGAAGTGGGGTCATGGAAAAGGGAGTTCTGACCTCTGTGGGATCCCAGTGGATTTGTACTTTGTCCCACAGCTCGGGTGGGCAGTGCCAGCCCCAGGAAGGAGCAGTGCCAGCAGCACAGAGCAGGGACAGTCTCCCTCCCTCCAGAGTTCTACCTGATGTCCTCACTTCGGTGTTTTTTCCTAGTGGGAAACACGTGTCCCACCCTAAGCTGGGAAAGGAAATGCTTTCGGAATTTTCTGAGTCCAGAAGCTGGTCTGGGTCTGGTGAATCTTCTCCTCAAAGCCCTTTTTTCCTCCCTGATTGGGCGTTAGATATTGGGAAGGAATTCCTGGCTGAGAGGGTGGTGAGGCCCTGGAATGGATTTCCCAGAGAAGCTGTGGCTGCCCCCGGATCCCTGGAAGTGTCCAAGGCCAGCTTGGAGCAACCTGGGCTGGTGGGAAATGTCCCTGCCCATGGCAGGGGGTGGAACTGGATGGTCTTTAAGATCCCTTCCACCCCAAACCATTCCATGATTCCATGGTTTTTGGCATCACACACAATCCCAAGCTGGCCAGGATCCTAATTCCTGTGTAAGGGGTGGCTAAAGCCTCCTGGGAACAGGTATTCCAACAAAACACTGTCCCAGGATGACCCTTTCTCCTGCTCTCACATCTTTGCTTGGAGCTCCAGCAAACCTTTCCAAACACTTTCCCTAGATCAGCAGCTCTGGGGACGCTCCAGAAGCTCATTATTCTTTTAATCTTCCTCTTTCATTGTTGTGAGGTTGAGAACACAGGACTGAGCTTGGGAAATCAGGGGGATTATTCCCATTTCTTCACTTGATCTCCTTTTTAATTATTGCTTTTGGGAGCTGAGCATCTCGTGCATCACTCCTGATCCCTGAGGAATCGCTTCTCCCCTACAACCCACCCCTTTCCCTGGATTCAGAGCACCCAGAGATCAGGTGAACCTGCTTCTGAAGGGGAGAAAATGGAGCATTTTGGTCTTGTCAAGACTCAGATGAAACCTTTTTCCAGGCCAGGTGCCTTTTCCCTGCCTGTGTCCATTAACCCTGAGCTTCTGTTGCCGTTAAATTGGCTTTTAACTCTCCCCACCCTGAGACTCTGAGAGGTCCAAGGAGAAACAATTCAGACCATATTTAAGATTCAAGGTGCAGATTTTAATTCGTACCTCCCTCTTGACCTGCTGGATAACTGAGCAAGGAACTCGTTGGCAGGTCTTTCCCAGAATTCACCAACTTCCACAGTGAGGATTTTAGTTCTAAGAAGAACTTTAAAAGAATCGGAGCAGTGTGAAAGCTCCATCCCTTGCCCTGGATTCAGGGCACCCAGAGATGAGGTGAACCTGCTTCTGAAGGGGAGAAAATGGAGCATTTTGGTCTTGTCAAGACTCAGATGAAACCTTTTTCCAGGCCAGGTGCCTTTTCCCTGCCTGTGTCCATTAACCCTGAGCTTCTGTTGCCGTTAAATTGGCTTTTAACTCTCCCCACCCTGAGACTCTGAGAGGTCCAAGGAGAAAGAACTCAGACCATATTTAAGATTCAAGGTACAGGTTTTAATTTGTCCCTCCCTCTTGACCTGCTGGAGAACTGAGCAAGTTGGTAGAAGGCAGGTCTTTCCCAGAATTCACCAACTTCCACAGTGAGGATTTTAGTTTTAAGAAGAACTTTAAAAGAATCGGAGCAGCGTGAAAGCTCCAGGCGGGAGAGCAGCGGGACTTCCTGGGAAACCTTTTTTGGTGGCTGATGATTCAGTTTAAAGCACTGTGGGGCTTTCTGGAGCAGCAGTTCCATCCTCCTCTCCGATTTTGCTTTGTATCTCATCTCTGAGCTCGAGCCTTCACGGGTTCTTTTCCCCTTCTCTGGTCCTGCCAGGAATTGAGGTGGAATTTCTCGGGCTTTTAGCAACACAAGGAAAGGTGGAGCCTGAAACCCTCGTTCTCACCCTCTTGTCACCTCCAGCTCTTGTCCAACCAACCCTTCCATGGCCGACAGCTCTGATAAGTCCTTGTCATCCTTCCAAAAGCATCTCTTTGCAGCAGCCCTGGCAGACACTGTCATCATTCCCTGGCAGAGGAGCCGTGGTCTCCTCCCGATGGCACAGATTGTCCCCGAGATGGGAGGATGAGCTCCAGCAAAGAGCTCGAAAACCCAACATGTTCTTTCAGGAGGTTCCTGGGAGCTTGCCAGGAACCAGCTGCTTTGCTGCTCCATGTGTTTTCCGAGGAGCTTTCCAAGGAGTTTTAGCTCTTCGGTGTAACTTCGGGATCAGCAAATCGCAGCTCTGGGATGTGCTGCAGGACACTTGGTGGGGGTGATGGGATGACTCAGTCTCTCTCAAGTTTAAGTTCCCTATCTCAGCTAGTTTTCAGGATCCTGCATGGATTCGTTATCCCATTCCATAAAGAGGGTGAATCTCCTCTTCTCTGGGCTCCCAGGAGTGTTAATCCCGTGGGTGCTGATAAAGGACTCGGAAATGCACGTGTGGAAGGTGCTCAGGAGGAGCAAAGCCACATTGCCTTGGCTTTCCCATCCCCAGCTTATTAAATCTCCCCTGCAGGAACCTGTCAAAATTCATAGAAATTGAGGAAAACATCCCCCTTTTTGGGAAATGAACTTCACAGTTATTAGGGAGAGTGTGGAGTTGGCTTGGAGCAGGGGGATGGGATGGAGGGTGAGGGCAGGGCTGGGAGCAGGGATGGTCTGGAGTCAGCTTGGAGCAGGGATGTGCCAGTGGGGTGGGATGGAGGGAGAGAGCAGAGCTGGGAGCAGGGATTGCCTGGAGTCAACTTGGAGCAGGGATGTGACAGTGGTGTGGGATGGAGGGGGAGAGCAGGGCTGGGAGCAGGGATGGCCTGGAGTCAACTTGGAGCAGGGATGTGCCAGTGGGGTGGGATGGAGGGTGAAGGCAAGGCTGAGAGCAGGGATGGTCTGGAGTTGGCTCAGAGCAGGGATGTGCCAGTGGGGTGGGATGGAGGGAGAGAGCAGGGCTGGGAGCAGGAATTGTCTGGAGTCAACCTGGAGCAGGGATGTGCCAGTGGGATGGGATGGAGGGGGAGAACAGAACTGGGAGCAGGGATGGCCTGTAGTCAGCTTGGATCAGGGATGTGCCAGTGGGGTGGGATGGAGGGAGAGAGCAGAGCTGGGAGCAGGGATGGCCTGGAGTCAACTTGGAGCAGGGATGTGCCAGTGGCATGGGATGGAGGGGGAGAACAGAACTGGGAGCAGGGATTGCCTGGAGTTGGCTCGGAGTAGGGATGTGACAGTGGGGTGGGATGGAGGGCTGGGAGCAGGGATTGCCTGGATTCAGCTTGGAGCAGGGATGTACCAGTGGGGTGGGATGGAGGAGGAGAGCAGGGCTGGGAGCAGGGAAGGCCTGGAGTCAACTTGGAGCAGGAATGTGCCAGTGGGATGGGATGGAAGGTGAGAGCAAGGCTGGGAGCAGGGATGGTCTGGAGTCAGCTTGGAGCAGGGATGTGGCTGTGGGGTGGGATGGAGGGTGAAGACAAGGCTGGGAGCAGGGAAGGCCTGGAGTCAGCTTGGAGCAGGGATGTGCCAGTGGGATGGGATGGAGGGGGAGAGCAGGGCTGGCCTGGGTCAGGGGGGTCACTTTGTTGCAGATGTCACCTCGTGGGCTCTGCCCTTGGCCTCAGATGGAGCTGGGAGATAAGAGCAGTTTACAAGCAGTTTACAGGCAGTTTACAAACTCCTCAGCCGCCCTCCTGAGATAAATGTCCATGGAGAGGGTGTTCCTGCTGGGTCATGGAGTTGATGTGATGTTGGAGAAGGACCTGGGCCACCCCTGGGGCAGCTCCTCCCTCCACGGTGTCATTCCTGTCCGAAGTGCCCTCCCAGGTGACTCCCAGGAGTAACCCCGTTGTCCTGGCTCAGCACGGGCACGTCTTTGGCTTTTTGGAGGTAGATCCCTGTCCCTGCCCACCACAGGGAAGCTGCAAATCATCCCTTGGGCTCGGAGGTGATGTGTCCCAAGGGATGGGGTGAGCAGGGATGGACCTGGCTCCAATCCCCATCCTGTTCTGGGTTTGGAGGCCCAGCCTGGCTGTTCCCTCCACCCTCCTCACATCTGTCCTTGGAGGCATCTTCAGCTCCCATTTCCACCCACAAATCCCGGTGGGATCAGTGCTGAATCACCCCAGGCTTTGGGAATGTCAGTCCCTGGGTCGGTCAGGGTAAGGAGGGCAGAGCAAACCCACTCTTAGGCCTGGCCTAGCGCAGGTTTTATGGGATTAAGGCTGGAATTCAGCAGAGAGGGAGGCACTGAGGTGCCCCTGAGGGACCTCACCACCTCAGCAGAGGAGGAAATGGGAATTGGGAATGGCCAGGACTCGCAGCCCCGGGGCCAGGAAGGAGATTCCCAGTGCAGGATCAGGATCCGGGGGGAAGGTGGGACTCAGACTTTTCCCTGGAAGCCTCCAGCCTTGGCAGGGCCTGATGTTCCAGCCCGGGAATCCCAAAATAGGCACAGCTGGCTTCAAAAAAGGCACGGGGAGAATAAAATCCAAGCTCTCCTTGGGCTGGGGAGACATCCCAGAGGCCAAGACTCCGGGAGGAAGCAGAACAGTGGAGCTGGTTTGTCTCACTGTCCAAAACTCCATCGCTCATTAACACACCACAATTAATGTTCTGCCTCGCAGGCACACAAGTGTTGAGCTTATTAGCACCAAGTGGAAAGGTCTGAGGCTTTAATATCGTTTGCAAGAGGATTAAGAACACAAAAGGGGCCATAAATTTACGGCCAAATATAAACCAGCTGCTGTGGGCTGGACTGGGGAGGGAGGGGAGGATGGGGTTGGGGAGAGGGGTGGGAGGAGGAAGAAGGGATGGGAAGCACTGGGAATGTACCTTTTCCTATGAAAAACCATCAACCAGGTTGTTAAGAGGGATTTTTTAACATTTTTAGTTTGTTTTTTTTTAATTTCCATTGGAGAGAGGGAAGGACAGGGATGGGAGAGGGGTTGGAGGAGGAAGGAGGGATGGAAGGAGGAAGGAGGGATGGGAAGCACTGGGAATGTACCTTTCCCTACAAAAAAACCATCAAGCAGGTAGTTAAGAGGGGGTTTTTAGTTTTTTTTTTTCAGTGGTTTTAGGTTTTTTTTCATTTCCATTGGAGGGAGAGAAGGATGGGGATGGGGAGAGGGGTTGGAGGAGGAAGGAGGGATAGGAGGAGGAAGGAGGGATGGGAAGAGGAAGGAGGGATGGGAAGCACTGGGAATGTACCTTTCCCTACATCAAATGTGTTGTTAAGAGGGTGTTTTTTAGTGTTTTTAGGGTGTTTTTCCATTTCCACTGGAGGGAGGGAAGGATGGGGATGGGGAGAGGAGTGGGAGGAGGAAGGAGAGATAGGAGGAGGAAGGAGGGATGGGAAGCACTGGGAATGTACCTTTCCCTACAAAAACCCATCAACCAAGTTGTTAAGAGGGATTATTTAATGTTTTTAGGGTTTTTTTTTTAATTTCCATTGGAGAGAGGGAAGGACAGGGATGGGGAGAGGGGTTGGAGGAGGAAGGAGGGATGGGAAGAGGAAGGAGGGATGGGAAGCACTGGGAATGTACCTTTCCCTACAAAAACCCATCAACCAGGTTGTTAAGAGGGTTTTTTTTAGTGTTTTTAGGGGGTTTTTTTGCATTTCCATTGGAGGGAGGGAAGGATGAGTCTGGGGAGAGGGTTGGAGGGATGGGAGGAGGAAGGAGAGATGAGAAGCAGTGGGAATGTACCTTTCCCTACAAAAAACCATCAACCAGGTAGTTAAGAGGGGGTTTTTAAGGGTTTCTAGGGGTTTTTTTCAGTGTTTTTAGTTTATTTTTCATTTCCATTGAGGGAGGGAAGGACGGGGATGGGGAGAGGGGTTGGAGGAGGAAGGAGGGACAGGAGGACAAAGGAGGGATGGAAAGCAGTGGGAATGTACCTTTCCCTACAAAAAACCATCAACCAGGTTGTTAAGAGGGGTGTTTTTTAGGTGTTTTTAGTGTTTTTTTGCATTTCCACCCAAACCTGCTGCCCTACTCCCCTTGTAAATAGGAATAGAAACCATTCCCTGCCATCTGAGCCCCCCCAAATTGCATCAGCCAGCTCAGGTGGGCTGAATTCCAGCTGCCACGGGCTGGCCCGGCTCCAGCTCGGTGTGTCCGTGTCAGGCTGCTGCCCTGGGAGCTTTAATCCATGGGCAAAAGCCTCTGGATGCAGGGAAAAGGCTCCCATTGATGGGGAAGGGCTCCTGCCCGCGGTCTGAGGGGAAGGATTTGTCGGCTGGGTTGGCTCATTGACTTCAGACCAAACAGCCCTGTCATCTCCAGGGGTGTAAATCCAGGCTAATTCCCATGGATTAAAAAGGAAAAAAAAAGGTTGAGTGGAGGCTCCTGGCTGGAAAACGAATTTTGTGGGTTTTTCGTGCTCCTTCCACCCCAAAACGCCCTGAGAGCTCAGGGCCTGCTGGGAGGAGCTGTGCTGTGTGATGCCCTGAGCTGAGGAGCCAAAACGTGGGATTTTCCACCTCCCTGTGTCATCCAGGAGGGAAGATTTTGGAAGGTGAAACCCCCTCCTTGAGCTGGGTGGAACTGGGTGCAGGTTCCACGTCAGGATGGGAATGGGGGACACCAGGAGCTGATCCCAGAGGTGGGAGGGTGATTTAGGACTTGGGATCCACCTCACCCTGTGTTTGCACAGCTTTGTGTTTCCCTCCATCCTCCTCCATCCTTCCAAGTGGCTCAAACCACCCGTGGTTTGGAAATATTTGGAAATATCCCGCTGGGAAATGAGGGCTTTGGGATAATGGTTTTCTCCATTGCTCTGCCACTAAATGGATCCATCCACTACCTTGTTCTTCAGCTTCCTTCTCCTCAAGGAAGGACAAAGGGTTGCCTTAAACTGGGATCATCTTGTTGGGTGGCCTTGGGTCGTCTCAACCCTTGTCCTCTCCTCCCTGGGCTTGGTTTGGAGCTCAGAAGAGCTTTGAACCTCAGGAGCTCACCAGGGACATCTCAGCCCCATCTCAGGTGTGTCTTCACCCCCAGGGAGGTCTTGCAGGACCTCACTCAGGATTTTGTTGCCAGAGGAAAGGCTTTTCCAAGCCTTTTTCCCCTGTTTCTGCCAAGGTTGCCTTAAACTGGGATCATCTCGTTGGGCGGCCTTGTGTCATCTCAACCTTTGTCCTCTCCTCCCTGGGCTCAGTTTGAAGCTCAGAAGAGCTTCAGCTCTCACTGATGATCTGCAGGAGCTCACCAGGGACATCTCAGCCTCATCTCAGGTGTGTGTAAGGTCTTGCAGGACCTTCCTCGGGATTTTGTCGGCGGAGCTGCCGGAGGAAAGGCTTTTCCAAGCCTTTTTTCCCCTATTTCTGCCAGGAGACCATGCCCTGGAAGGTGTATTTCTTTCTTTGGGATGGATCCTGGAGCGAGTGTTTCCCTCTCAGCCCCTCTGGGAAGGTGGCCACCCCTCACCCAGCTCCATTCCCAAGTTCTGGAACTCCTGGGAGGAGCAAGGGCTCTGTGCTCCCACGGAAGAGCACTTGGGCTTGGTTTTTTCCTAGGTCTGGCTTTGTCTCTAGGAGAGCCCCAGCTCTGGGTTAGTTAAACCTGTGGGACCCTTCCCTTTGGTCCAGGGAATGCACTGGGCCAGGAAAATGGGGATTATCTCCTACTGTTTCTTTTCCATTGGCTCCAGAGTGGATGGGACACTATCCCTGCTGCCTGGGAAAGCTGCTTCCCTCCCTTTTAGCTCTGGGAAGACTCTCATCTCCACCCCACAGATCTGGGATTTGGGCAAAAAGGAGTATTTGAAGGAAGAAATCTCTTTTCCGTGCTTCCAGCATGATGCCAGTTGCTCACAGCCACTCCCAGTCACTTCCAGTGTGGTCCCAGTCACTCCCACTACGATCCCAGTCATTTCCAGAGTTACTTAAACAGGGGGTCGGAACTAGATGGTCTTTAAGGACCCTTCCAACCCAGCCCATTCCATGATTTTGGGATCCCAGCTCACCCAACCCCCTGATCCTCTTAAAGGGCTGCTCTGACCTGGTAGGATTGCAGGATGCTCCTTCTCCACTGCTCCAAAGGCTCCAAAGGGTCACAGGAGTGGGGGCATGTCCTGTTATCCCTCCTCCTCGACCAGCTGATCCCACCTTTCCAATCCCTCCTCCCTGGCCACAGCTCCTAATTCCATTGATGGGACATTTTCCTTTTCCCTCCTGTGTTCCATTCCCTCCTTGAAGAGGTGGTGACAACACAGGTGAATTTTATCCTCCTCCAGGAATAAATGGGAAGAGGACACTTGGAGCAGCACTTCCAAACTGACAAATCCCTGTGGGATCCCCCTAAACTGGGCTAAGAAGCCTCAATGGAAGGGAACTGGTTGTGTTTTCCTGCTGCTGGAGCCGTTTGGAGACTCCAGGAAGTTTTGCAGAGGGAATGCTGAGACACCTGTGGGGTGTCCTGCTTGTCCTTGCTCTTCCTGGGCATCACAGCCCCTTTATCCCAATATCCTTAAAGGGTTTGGGATCAGAAGTGGGGAGGGTTTGTAGGGGAGATGCTCGGATGTGGAATTTTTAATTGTGGGGAAATGGGCTCGTTTTTATTCAGAATTTAATTGGAAATAAGAAATGCTGGAGTTTCCCTGACCTTTTATTTCTTTTTA
>NW_020897836.1:97578-111041 GCF_003984885.1 Neopelma chrysocephalum | reverse complement strand
TCCCTGACCTTTTATTTCTTTTTAAACGTTAAAAAATCAGGGATCTGGGCGACCCTGAGAGGGGCATGTTCATCCTAACGTGGCCCAGGGATGATCTTTGCTTTTTTTCCAGCACAACCATTCAAATGTTTGTGCCTTTTACAAAGCTTTTGGGCTTTTGCCCATTCCTTTCCTTCAGCCTGGACACTCCAGAGTTCCCAGACTCCCTTTGGAGACAGTTTGGAGTGTTCCTGAGGGTTTGCTGGGAGGATTTGCTGCCTTCAGCTCCCCCAGGACACCCCTCTGTGCCCCGTGTGCAGTGCTGAGCTTTGCAGGGCAAACCCAAAATTCCTCGTTTTGCACCTGAAACTTGGCTTTTCCCTCTCCCTGGGCCTGGATTCCTCCGTGAGGGAGCATGGCAGGAGACCATGGAGCAATCCCTGTGCTCTGTTTTTGGGATGGGGAGAAAAGGGATCAATTCTTTGCTGTGTGTTACAAGGTCGGAGTGTCGGGGCAGCAGCAGGATTTTATGGAAGTCCTCTCCTCTTTGTGCTGCCTTCCCAATTTTTTTTCCTGTGTTTTCCCTTTGTTCCTGCTCCCAGTACCTGCACAGCCTCTTGCCCACAAACTTTCTCATCCCTCTCCAAAAACACCAGGGTTTCCAAGCCCTCTGGAGCGCAGGCCAGGGAGAGGCAGACATCCAGGATAACGTGGCAACAGGACAAGGCTGGGATGAACCTCCTGGAAATGTTGGAAGGATTTGTGTGTGTCCAGGTTGAGGTGTTGCTTTGGATGCTTCCTGACACATCCAAACCTCCAGCAAGGGCCAAATTCCTTCCTGAAAACATTTCCTTGCTCGTTGTGCCTTCGTCGGGTCAGCGCGGGCTGGATGGGGATGCAGGTGGCTGATCCCAAAGTTTTCCTGTGGGCTGGATGGGGATGCAGGTGGCTGATCCCAAAGTTTTTCCTCCTGGAAAGGAGGAATGTGATGCTCCCTTCCCTCTTTGCTGTGCTGATTGTGCTGGGTTGGAGCCTGAGGGGCCTGAAAGTCGTGGAGGGCAAAAGGCAGGGAGCGATTCTGGTGCTCGGAGTGGGAAGGGTTGGGCTGGCATCAGGGAGGGTAAAACCACGGAAAACATCATCCCTCTCCATCCCAACTGTGAAACAAAGCCTTTTCCATGCATGGAAAACCTGTGTGGAAGCTCAGTGAATTCCCTTGAATTCCTTCTCCTCCTTGCTGTGGTTTAAGGACGGGGCTGGGGGATTCTCCAGCTGGGACCAGGGGGCATTTTGCTGTCACCCAGAGCTGGAGCTGAGACACTGAGGAGGAATTTTCTGCCTTAGGAAAACCATAAATCTCGAAATATCCTTTTTCCACTGCAAGGCAGGCTCTGAAGGTTCCAGCCAGGCTCGCTGGGTGCTGGTGTCTCCCTCGGAGCAGGGTGTGTGTGCATCGCCAATAAATGCCCTCGGACAGGCCAAATCCCCAGATTTGGCTCTTTTGGGAGGTGAAAAAAAACCGGGAGCTCCTTCCAACATCCCCAAAAAGTCCTGGCTACCGCCCTGGCACTGCTGTGGGTCCCCGTGGCCGAGTGCCCGCCACGACCACGCTGTTACATCTCGGTGTTAACAAAGCTGAGCATCCCCTTAGAGACGATTTTGCCTCTTGGCAGCGCTGGAACGACTCTTTTTTTTTTTTTTGTCCCGGTTCTCCTCGGGCTCTGCCCGGTTTTCTCTCCCGCGAGCTCGGCTCGGCCTCACTAGAGGGCGCAGGAATTGTAGGCTTTGGAAAAAAAAAAAACGCGCGCGCGGGGAGGTTCGTCGGGGGAGGGGGGGTGGTGAAAAGAAAAAGTTGGCCGCCTCTTCCTCCCTTTTTTAATCAACTGGAAAGATGCAGGGTTGAACTGGAGGTGACTGGAAGGGGATCCAGACTTGTGTCTGGCCGGGGAAGGATCTGCTGACATGTGGGATTAGGCGGCGTGGAGCGCGGCGGCGGCGGCGAGCGGACGGGAGACGTCGAGCGCGGGGCCGGGAGAGCTTCGGGCTCGGGCAGGCGTGGGGTGCAGCCAGCTGGAGGAGCCTCGTGGCAGGAGGAGAGCTGGGAAAAGAGCGAGGAAAAGGGAAAAACATCAGCCTCAGCCTCCCAGCGTTGAACGCTCCCCCTTTTTTCGGGCCGGGCAGGTGTTGTGTCAGCCTCGGTCGGGGCCCGGTGTTCTCTTCCTGAGGGTCCTCCATGCTGTGTCCTCGCTGCACATCGAGCCCCGGGGCAGAGTCTTTCCTCTTCTGAGGGTCTGGAGGGTGTGGATCCATCCCTGGGATGGTTCCCTACGCCACAGCAGCAATTTTGCAGCCTGGGACCAGAGGCTTGTTGTCCTTTTTTTTGGGGCGCAGGGGGTCCCCAAGCACTGAGGGAGACACCAGCACCCAGCGAGCCTGGCTGGAACCTTCCGAATCTGCCTCGTGGTGGAAAAAGGATATTTCGAGATTTATGGTTTTCCTAAGGCAGAAAATTCCTTCTCAGTGTCTCAGCTCCAGCTCTGGGTGACAGCAAAATGCCCCCAGTGCCAGCTGGAGAATCCCCCAGCCCCATCCTTAAACCGCCTCCAGCAGGTTGGTGGCTCCACTGCAGCCTTGGCACTGCCAAAGCAGAGGCTGCCCCCTCATCAGAGTCCCGGGAAGCATTTGGGGAGCGTGGGGTGATTCAGTGGGAGCCTCTGTCCTTATCCCAACTCCTCAGCAGGGATGCAGGGCACTGCCAGCTGGATGGGGCGACACCCACGTCCTTTCACCAGCCCCTCTGAGCAGCTCTGTCCCAGCTCTCCTGCTGCATCAGAGCCCGGCGTCCCTCTCACATCCACCAGGATCCATCCCTTTCCCGGCTCCCTCCCCACCTCCCCCCCGACAGAGCAGCTCAGCTTTAGCACCTCCGGCTTTGCTGCTTTTCCAGCGCCTCAGCCCGAGCAGCGCTGCCCTTTCCAGGCTTTAAAAATAGCCGGAGGAGCTCGGGGAGGAGGCGGCGGCAGCGGCCGCCCCGTCTCTCGGCCTCGCCGCGCTCTCGCCGCCCCGCTGTTCATTCACTCGTTCATTCATCCCCGCTCCGTTTCATTCATGCCTTGGCTCGCCGTGGCCATCCGGGCACGGCATCTGTCTGTCTGCGGCCTCTCGGGCTCCGGGAGTGTTTTTTTTCCCCTCCCCGATCGCTCTCCGTTGTTGGCCGGGATTTTTCCACGGGGGAGGTTTTTCCTCGGGGCTCAGCCCCCGAGAGCTCTCGCGGAGCCTCCGGCGCGGGGCTGCGAGGGGACGGGGCTGTTATTTCACCAAACAAAACTCCCGGCGAACGCCCCGTGCATTAGCAATGAGGGGTCGCAGCCAGGAAAATATTACCTTTCCCTTTGAGTGCTGACTGCGGAGGAAATTCTCACATTTACAGCTCCGGCGAGCCCGACGCTCATGGAAAAGAGGGGGCGGCTTTGACTTCGCTCCCCTCGTCGGGTCGATAACTTTGCGGCCCCCCCACCTTGCCTTGAGCTCCCCCCCTCTCTCCTGCTCTCCGGGGGCCACCCGGTGGAGTCTCCGCCGGCTCGCGGCTCCCTCCTGGAATCCTGGTTTAATTTGATTTTCCCGCAGGCCTGGCATGCGGCGCTGCGTGTGCGTCCTGCCTCGTGTGTGTGTGTGTCTGAGCGTGTAGGTTAACAAAAAATAAACAAACAGCACTTTTTTTTTTTCCCTCTCCGGTGCTCTCCGGGAGGGATGCGGCGGGAATGCCGATGAAAAGCGCTGTGCTGTGGGAAGGGACATTCCTGGCATTGCTGAGCTCCTCGTGCAACGCGTGGGCCCGGGCCCAAATTGGAGGACTTGGAGGACCTGGGGAGGCCCGTTGCTGCTCAGTGTTTACTCGCAGAGCTTAAATTAATGCTGTCTGCTGACATCAGGGGTTCTTTTTTTTCCCTCTCGGATTCCCAAGGAAACCAGGGCCGGGTGCGAGCGCAGCCCCTGCGTACGTGCGTGTCTCTCCTCGCCGCCTGAGCCCCGGGTTGAGTTCAGCCAGATTCCACAGGGATCCCAAAAAGCTGCGGAATAATTAGTTTACTTAATTTTAAATCCGTTAAAAAGGCGGTCGATGAGTGGGAGGAATCAATGCCTGTGTTTGTCCGTGTGGCTGCACAACCACGTCAGACAGGAGAATCCTCGGGGGAGAGATGTTTTAGTAGCACCCAAATCATGGGATGGATATCACTGGGATCTGGGAGACGTGGAGCTGTGGGAAAACCAGCTCTGTCCACCTGATTTTCCCTCCCATCTCTGGTTTGCTCTGTTTTTGCCCATCGTTTGTGATGATCGTGGTGAGGATCTCTGGAGGATCCAGCAGCTGATGTTTCTCCATCAGCTCTTCTTGGCAGACTTTTTTTGGGAACTGGTGATTCTGGATGATGAGTTCTAGCTGATGACAAGTCTTCTTATTGAGGTCCTGGAGCAGGTCCAGAGGAGAGCAACGAGGCTGGGGAAGGGACTGGAGCACAAGTGCTGTGAGGAGAGGCTGAGGGAGCTGGGGCTGTTCAGCCTGGAGAAGAGGAGGCTCAGGGGAGACCTTCTTACTCTCTGCAACTCCCTGACAGGAGGGGGGAGCCAGGGGGGGTTGGTCTCTTTTCCCAGGCAACTCTCAGCAAGACAAGAGGGCTCAGGGTCTTCAGCTGTGCCAGGGGAGGTTTAGGTTGGATATCAGGAAGGAATTTCTTTGCAGAGAGGGTGCTCAGCCATTGGAATGGGCTGCCCAGGGAAGGGGTGGATTCTCCCTCCCTGGAGGTGTTTAAGGTGAGACTGGATGTGGCATCAGTGCCATGGGCTGGGAACCACGGCGGGGTTGGATCAAGGGTTGGTCTTGATGATCTCAGAGATCCCTTCCAACCCAGCTGATTCTATGATTCTATGATTCTCAGCACAGGACGTTTTTGGGATGCCCATTTTTCCCTTGGTAAAAACCTCTCCTCGCTCCCTTTTTTCCCGCAGGTTTTCTCCAAAATCTTCAGCCACGAGGCGCTGGAGAGTTACCTCCCCAAGATCCAGCTGGTGATCAAGGACACCCTGCGTGCCTGGAGCAGCGACCCCGAGCCCATCAACGTGTACCACGAGGCGCAGAAGCTGACGTTCCGCATGGCCATCCGCGTCCTGCTGGGCTTCCGCATCCCCGACGAGGAGCTCGGCCGCCTCTTCGAGGTCTACCAGCAGTTCGTGGAGAACGTCTTCTCCCTGCCCGTGGACCTGCCCTTCAGTGGCTACAGGAGGGTGAGACATCGGGGCTGGGTCCCCCACCAGTCTGGGGTTAAGGGGGTGGTGGTTTATCCGCCCCTCTCTGGGTTCTCCGCGCCCTCTGACCTCTAGGGATGAGTCCGTTTTGGGTTGCAAATCCGTTTTGGGTTACAAATCCTGGTTTAGTGGAGAAGGGAGAGAAAGATCCATCCATTGAGTGGTTTGTTCTAGAATACAACCAGGACTCACCCAAATTTAATGTGTGTTTTTATCTCACCCGGCAATTTTCCTGTATTTTTGTAGTTTGTGGGACCCTTCTCCTTTTAATTCCCTCCCTGTCCCTGAAGCGAAACAGCTCAGCAGACCTTCTAATTCCAACAACCAATCTAGTTTTTTGATGAATGATGCAGAATGAAAACACACCAAAAATCACAGACCCAAAAGAAAAAAATGATTAAAAAAAAATTCCTTTTTTTTGATAGACATTTTTTGGGAACTGGTGATCCCGGATGATGAGTTCTGGCTGACGACAAGTCTTCTCAGCACAGGACGTTTTTTGGGGTGCCCGTTTTTCCCTAGGTAAAAACCTAGGGAAAAATCCTTTTTTTTTTTTTTATCACAGGGAATTTCGGCGACAGAAATTCCGGGGAGGTTCAAATTTATTTTTGTGATATCACTGCAATTTTATTTTTATTTTTCACTGATATTTGACCACGTGGATGAGTCCAAGCACTTGCAAGCCCTGAAGCACTTGCAGGAGCAGGTTAACCCAGCGCAGCTGCGCTTCCCTAGGAATTGCTTTACTGAGACCAGGTGATAAAACTGCTTGGGAAGACCATTATGCTCCTGGGGAAGAGGATCCTTTGGGATGAATTGGCTTTCCTTTGAGAGGCAGTTTTTCCCAGGGGCTGCCACGCATCCCAGGGTGAGCCAGGGGCATGTGAACTGGTGCAGCACTGGGGCTCCCACAGCAGACCTGTCATTTACACCTAGGTGCTGATTACTCCTGCCTGTAATCTCAGCTCCTCGGGCTTTACTCCTCCTGCCCAGGGAACGACCTCAAGGTCTTTATGCTCCTCTTTGAGCATCTGCAATAGCACTTTTATTACTCAGCCTGGGGATGCTGGTGGTGGTGGTGCTGGCGTGGGCTGATGGTTTCCTGCTCCACAGGGAATCCGGGCACGGGAGACGCTGCAGAAGGGGCTGGAAAAAGCCATCCAGGAGAAACTGCAGAACACGCAGGGCAAGGACTATGCTGATGCCTTGGACATCCTGATAGAGAGCGGGAAAGAGCATGGGAAGGAGTTGACCATGCAGGAGCTGAAGGTAAAGATCTCCCCGTGGACACTTTGCTGTGCTCCGGGGGCTCTGCCGAGAGCAAGGCTGAGCTGCTCCAGGGAGGAATTTTTGGGGATGATCAGGGGATCACAACGTGTCGGTGGAGCTGCAGGTGAACCCTGGTCTGGTGGATCATGGTGATGACAAACCAGTTGTTCCATTTGAGGGTTGTGCTCAGCCCTTTCTAGAAAGCATAGGAATCATGGGATCATTAGAATCATGGGATCATTAAAGTTGGAGAAGACCTCTGAGGTCATCGAGTCCAACCTGTGACCAAACACCCCAATGCCCACCAAACCAATATCATGAAATGGTTTGGATTTTGAACATTCCAGGGTTGGTGGCTCCACCCCTGCCCTGGGCAGCCTGTTCCAGTGCTTGACCACTCTTCTCTTCCAGGGAAGAAATTTTTCCCAGTATCCAACCTGAACCTCCCCTGGCACAACTGAAGCTTTCAGCCCCGACCAGCTTCACCTCTTGCCCCATCCCCTTCCACGGTGCCTCCTTTGCAGGGCACGTGAGCCCTCAGCAGGTTGTTCCCTGCAGCAGGGTCAGGGCATAAATTGTCCATCATCTGCTGTCAAGATCCATCCTCGGGGCTTTTTCTCCATTCTGTCTGGTCCTCAGCATCCTCTGAGGCTTTGTGGGAAGCTTCCCATGGTGGTTTTCCCAGCCCTGACCCTCCACAAGGAGTGATCTTGTAGTTAGACATGAGCAAGCTGTGGCTGCCCCTGGATCCCTGGAAGTGTCCAAGGCCAGGTTGGAGCAACCTGGGCTAGTGGAAGGTGTCCCTGCCCATGGCAGGGGGTGGGGCTGGATGATCTTTGAGGTCCCTTCCAACCCAAACCATTCCATGATTCTGTGACTGTGACTGATTGTACCCTCATCAGGTAACTTGGCCCCTTTGGACCTTAAATCCTTGGCTGAGTGGCTGTTTTTTTGGGAGATGTCGTGGCTGCCCCATTGCTGGAAGTCTCCAAGGCCAGGTTGGACAGGGCTTGGAGCAACCTGGGCTAGTGGAAGGTGTCCCTACCCGTATCAGGGGCATGGAATGAGATGATCTTTAAGGTCCTTCCTACCCAAACCATCTATGGCTCAATGCCCAGGCTGGAGAGCTGTTGGGTATTAAAATACCCCATGGCAGCCTCTGTGCCTGTCCCTTGACATTCCACGGATGCTGCCCTACCTGTCCACGCCCTGGCTCTCACCCTGGCTCTTCCCTTGCCTCCCAGGATGGCACCCTGGAGCTGATCTTCGCCGCCTACGCCACCACGGCCAGCGCCAGCACCTCCCTCATCATGCAGCTCCTCAAACACCCCCGAGTGCTGGAGAAGCTGCGGGAGGAGCTGAGGAGCAAAGGGATCCTCCACAACGGCTGCATCTGCGAGGGCTCCCTGAGGCTCGACAACATCAGCAGCCTCCACTACCTGGACTGTGTCATCAAGGAGGTGCTGCGGCTCTTCACCCCCATCTCCGGCGGGTACCGGACGGTGCTGCAGACCTTCGAGCTGGATGTGAGTGCTGAGGGGCAGAGGAGGGGCAGGGACTGAGCTCTGCTCTGGGGGGGACCAGGGACAGCAGCCAGGGAAGGGCTGGAGCTGTGCCAGGGCAGGCTCAGGTTGGATCTCAGGGAAAGGTTCTTCCCCCAGAGGCTGGTTGGGCACTGCCCAGGCTCCCCAGGGCAGTGGGCACAGCCCCAAGGCTGCCAGAGCTCCAGGAGGGTTTGGCTGATCCTCTGGGGCACAGGGGGGGACTCTTGGGGCTGGGCCTGTGCAGGGCTGAGGGTTGGGCTGGATGGGCCTTGGGGGTCCCTTCCAGCTCAGCATATTCTGGGATTCTGGGATCCCTCTGGAGTGCAGCTGCACCGTGAGCTCCCCAAACCAGCCTTTCACTTGTCGTTGGAAATCTTGCTTGAGCCTGGCTTGGATGAGACCTCAGAGAGGATAAATTAGGCCCTGCTGGTGATGGGAGACGGATTTGCCCTGGATTCCTCAGGAAGGGAAGGAATGCACTGGAGCTGTCGAAGAGGGGACGGGTGTGAGGCTTCAAAGCTCGACCCATGACGGTGTTTGACGCCAAAATCCCAGCTGGGGTGTGACAAGGGAAAGGTTTACTTGCAAAGGGCATCTCCAGGCTGCTGGATGACAGGGGGATTACTCACCACCACGGCTGGAATTTCCTACCAGCAAAACAAAAATCTTCGGGCCGGGCTGGTCGCTGTAAATCCTCCTAAGGCACCGATTTGAGTCAGAAACCCTTCAAAGTGCTCAGGGGATGATAAATCCGCCCCCGGTTCTCATCGCCCAGGCCCTGACATGAGTGTTGGGTGTGTGGGGCTGACAGGCAGCGGGGTGTGGGGTGCTCTGGGATGCTCTGGGAGGGCTGGTTGGCACGTGGGGCACGGCGTGGATGTGGGAGAAGCTGCTTCCCTCTGCTTGGGGGTTCCTGGTAGGAGGTTCCTCATAGGAGACTCCTGCCAGTGACCACAAAGCAATAAATAGCAGTAGATCATCCCGTGGGTCCCTGGATAGAGGGAGGAGTAAATCCAGGATTCCCATCCCATCTCCAAGCCCTTTGTGCTGCGCCCTCTGGTTTTCCTTTAAATCTGCGCCACGTTGGAGTAATGAACCCAAAGGAAATGGGAATAAGCAGGGAAAACTGTGAGGGTGGTGAGGCCCTGGCACATGTTCCCAATGTCCAATCTGCACCTCCCCTGGCACAACTGAAGCTTTCAGCCCCGACCAGCTTCACCCCTTGCCCCATCCCCTTCCACGGCGCCTCCTTTGCAGGGCACGTGAGCCCTCAGCAGGTTGTTCCCTGCTGCAGGGTCAGGGCGTAAATTGTCCATCATGTGCTTGTCAGGAGCCATTCCCAGAGATTTTTCTCCTGCCTTTCTGCTCCTCAGCATCCTCTGAGGCTTTGTGGGAAGCTTCCCATGGTGGTTGTCCAAGCCCAAGGAGCGATCTTGCAGTTAGACATGAGCAAGCTGTGGCTGCCCCTGGATCCCTGGAAGTGTCCAAGGCCAGGTTGGAGGGGGCTTGGAGCAACCTGGGCTAGTGGAAGGTGTCCCCACCCATGGCAGGAGGTGGAACTGGTTGATCTTTAAGGTCCCTTCCAACCCAAACCATTCCACGATTCTACCACCGATTCTACAAAAACAAAGTGCCTTTATCTTGTCCTTCTGCTCCCTCTCTGCCGACAGCAGGGTTTGACCCACTCTGCTTTTCTCTCCACCCCTTTTCCCGCCTCTCCCCAGGGTTTCCAGATCCCCAAAGGCTGGAGTGTGATGTACAGCATCCGGGACACCCACGACACCGCCCCGGTCTTCAAGGACGTGGACGTGTTCGACCCCGAGCGCTTCGAGCAGGGCCGGAGCGAAGACAAGGACGGCAGGTTCCACTACCTCCCCTTCGGAGGAGGAGTACGGACCTGTCTGGGCAAGCACCTGGCCAAGCTTTTCCTCAAGGCCCTGGCCATCGAGCTGGCCAGCACCAGCCGTTTCGAGCTCGCCACCAGGACTTTCCCCAGAATCACCCTGGTGCCCGTGGTCCACCCGGTTGACGGACTCAAGGTCAAGTTCTTCGGACTGGATTCCAACCAGAACGAGATCCTGGCGGGCACAGACGCCATGCTGGGGGCCACCGTGTGACGGCCGCGCCGCGGCGGCGCCAGGGACGGAGGGGCGGGGTGGGGGCGAGGGATGGACAGGAGGGGAGGAGAGGAAGGGCTGAGGAGCTTCTCCACCACGCAGAGGCCTCCGGATCGGGACTTTTCCCCCCCCTCCACCCCCGCCCCGGCGAAGCTGCCGAAAGCCTCCTGCTCTTCCCGCGGAAGGGGTGCAGGGAAGGTTTTTTTGGGGGATGTCGCGGGCGCACCCGGAAAGGAGGGAGACCCGCGGAAAACCCCGAGTCGAGCCGGGATGTCTGACCGTACACAGTATCTAAATATTATAAATATATATATATAAATATCTATAAAACACTTCTGCTGCGAGGAGGAGGAGGAGGAGGAGCGCTGGCAAAGGCCCGACTGGCGGGGAAGGCTTTGGGAATCGGCCGAGGGTCGGAGGTCTGGTGTCCCGGGGCGGCTCCCGGGTGACCTCTGATCTTCCCTTTAACAGTGTTAAATTAGCTGGTGATAACAGTGTTTCTTTGGGGGGGTGGGATTTTGAGGTTTTTTTTTTTTGTCCCTTTGTTTGGTTGTGTTGTTTGTTCCGGGGGTGTTGGAGGCTTTCCTTGGTGAGGGGGAGACAAGAGGTGCCCCGTTCCCATCCCCTCTCCCGCTGGTGCCAGGGCAGGTCGGGAAGGGGCCGGAGGGGGGGGGCTGTTATTTCAGACGGAAAAACCCTGTGGTGTCTCGTCCCTCTGAGGCCTTGGGCACATTTGCATTTTGCAAGATGCGTTTTGGGGGCTCTGGATAAGGGGGGGAATGTCCTTTTTTTATTATTTTTTTTAATCTCGTTGAGTTTCCTGCTGCTGCTACACGGCCTGTGTGCACCGTTCCCCTGGCACAGCACCTCTTTTGGGGGCATCTTTGGTGTCTTTGCTCTCCCTGGAGGTGCAGGCACCAGCCTCGGGGCCACGGGGCCCCACCACGGCTCCGAGAGCTCCGGGGTGCTGAGCAAAGCCAAGCTGCTCCTTTGGGTGCGTCCTCTTCCACAGGAGGCATTGGCACGGAAGGTGATCCCTCTAAATAAGCCAACACACGCTGCTTGTCTCGTGTCTGGGGTTGTGGTTGGTGGTGGCAGAGCTCAGCAGGAAGGAGAAGGGGCTCCGTGTCCGCCCCATCCCACTGCTATCCCAGGAGGAAAGGCCTTGCCCAAAGCTTCTCCGGCACAAGAGAGCGGCCACCGAGAGGTATCTCGCCTTTGGGATTATCTGAGTTCCATTTTTTGCATGCCAGAGGCTCACGGGTCGAGTTTGAGGTGGGTGGGTTGTGTTGAAGGGGAGGAAAAGCCCCCTGAGTGTCTCGGCGGGTGTTTGGTTCACACCAGAGCCAAGCACCGGGCTGGGAGATCCCTCTTTGACTTGAGGCAGCTCTGTCCAGCCCCACTCCTCTCCCATCCCATCCCATCCCATCCCATCCCATCCCTCCTAGGTGGAAAGGACAACACAAGGACCGTGGCCGAGACCCCTCCTGGCCGTGATGGGAGGAGATCTGGCCCTTGGGTGGGCAGCTTGGCTTTCAGCTCCAGAGGTGTCCAGAGAAGTCCGAGGGGTTGGGATAAGGAAGGGGAAGGGGCAGGTGTGGGTTTGCCGGGTGGCTTTGCGGGCTGTGCCTCTTTGGAAGGTCGAGGGAAGTGTGAAGGGAGCGCTGGGAAGGGCTGCCCTTGCCAGCCCTTGGTGGGGGCCAGGAGGAGGGAGGCAGGTTTGGAGCCAAGGGAAGCACTTGAGGTCGGATATGCCGTCAGCCAAGCTGCCAAATTCCCCCCCCCTTCCTCCCAGGAGCATCCCAGTGGATCATTTCCACGCTCACCAGCTTGATTTAACCCGAATTTAACCCGAAAGAAACCCCCCAATCTTCCAGGAGATTCCATTCCCATCCAGACCTTGCCTTCTGGGTGGTAACACGGCCAACCCAAAGGGAAGGTCTCAGGAGCCTCTGCGTGCGCCACATCCCTCAGGCAGAGGCTCGGGTGGTTTTTCCAGGCTGGGAATTCGGAGTGGAACAGCACCAGCTGAGATTTCAGGAGTTTCCTTGTCCCTGACGGAGAGAAAAAACTTTCCCGGTGATAAAAGGATCGCAACCAAAATCCTCAAAGGGATTAAACACAAACCTAAAAGTCCAGTGGGAAGAGGGGAATCTCCCAGGGACAAACATTTTGGGAGAGGTGATGGCAGTGGAGATGTTGGGGACAATGAGCTCTGGCAGGACCTGGGGACCAGGGAAGGAGGTGGAAAGTCCAGAGGGTGAAAACCCATCACCGGGTGCTCTCCAGGATCCCCCTTTTCCATCTGAAACCCACTCTTGGGATGGAGGAGGCTGGGAAAAGGGAAAGCTGGAGAAAGGGAACACCAAGCTTAGAAGGTCTGGTTAAAGCTCCAGAGAACAAAACCTCTGGGGTGGATTTTTCCAGCCTGCTTGTCCTGGTGGGGAACCAGCGAAAGGTTTGGCTGAAATTTTTTTCTTTTAAACTTCCAAGGTCGTTACAAAAAAGTGAAAACCAAACATTGCTTTTTGAGTGAGTGGTTGATTGGAGAGAGGTAAATGTAAGATGCAGACATCCATTATATATATATTTACATTATGTGTGTATATATAATGTTTGTGTGGGTGAGTATTTAATCCGGGCAGAAGTTAAGTCAGGCTTTGTTTTTTTTTTTCCATTCCTAACTAATATAACTTGACTAAAAAAAAAAAAAAAAAAGAGGAAAAAAAAGAAAAAAAAAAAGTTGCTGCAGTGGGTTTGCAGAATAAAGCACTTTGAATCTCAGAATTGTTTGTTTTTTTGGTTGTTGTTTTTTTTTTCTTAGCACAGTCCAATTTGCTATAATATTATTTTATACACAAATTTGTTTTGTTTTGGTTTTTTTTTTGGTCTGTCTTTATAAACTATTATAAGTACTATTTTTGTTATAATTCAAAATAGATATTTAGTATAAAGTTTTTTGCTGTTAAATATTTGTTATTTAGTAAAATATGATTTTTTTTTTTCTCTTTATTGTAAACATTGTCCGGAGGGGAAAAAAAAAAAATATTAATATGTTTTATCGCATTTGTTTTTAATATTAAGGGGGGGGAAAAAAAAAGAAAAAAGCACTTGTGGGGTTTTTCATTATGAAATCGGTGCCGTGTGAACATGTGTTTCAGTCATGTGGTTTTTAATATGTATATAATATTATGTGTTGCATATTAAAATGAATGTTGTGTATTTTGTGATCTTAAAATAAAAAAAAAAA
>NW_020897836.1:86826-94578 GCF_003984885.1 Neopelma chrysocephalum | reverse complement strand
CTGCCCCTGCCCAGGCATTGGAACTGCAGTGAGGTCTCCCCTCAGTCTCCTCTGCTCCAGCTGAACACACCAAGTGTCCTCAGTGTCCTCACACGGCTTCAAACCAAGATCTTTCCCCACCTCGTGTCCCTCCTTTAGCTCTTTCTTACCCTGTAGCCCCCAAAGCTGCCCCAGGAGTTGAGGTGAGGCCACCCCAGTGCAGAACAGAGAGGGACAATCCCCTCCCTCCACCAGAACCTCCAATTCCACCCTAATTTTGAGGAGTGAGGACTCCAAAAACAAACCCTTCCTGAGGTTTTTCAGGCAGCAGCTCCAACGATCGATTCACTCACTCCAAGAAAGTTTCCTTTTCATGCTCTAAGAGCAGCATCCAAATGACCTTACCTGTGTCCCCCAGTTCCTGTTACTGTTCCATGTTCTCCTCCAGCACTCAGCAGAGTCAATGCTTGTCTTTCTTTCGCCTGTTGGAAGCTGGATCGGCCTTTTATGGGCTTTTTTTTCACCGTTATAAATATAGATGGAGTATATATATATATATATATGTGTATATTTGTTCTGAAGTATCGCGTCTGACCGTTTGTTATGGCATGAACAGTTCCTCTTTCAGCGTCAGGAGCACAGTTTTATCTGGCATGGGAGCTGTGTTTAGTCTACATCCCCCTATACCTTTTCCTTTAACAATATTTGTCTAATTATGGCTCCACGGATTCGTTTGGCTCGGGAAGGAAAGGTGGTTTTGTTTTTTATTTTTGGACGTGCTTTGGGTGGTGGTGGATGCTTTGAGTGACCCCAAGCAACTCCCACGTGCTCCTTGGGTGCTCCTGAAATGCAGGAGCAGCTGTTGAATCCCACTGGACAATATTCCTGTCTGGAATAAGTAAGATATTGAGGGAAAGGGGTGATTTTGGGGTGTAGGAACATGATCCCTGGTGGGCAAGAAGGTCAGTGACACCAGGTTTGTGCCACAGTGTGGTCACAGTTCCAGGGAAGTGATTGTCCCTCTGTGCTGGGCACTGGTGAGGTCTCACCTCCAGTGCTGTGTCCAGTTTTGGGACCCTCATGGCCAGAAGGACACAGAGGGGCTGGAGCATGTCCAGGGAAGGGAGGGGAGCTGGGAAGGGGCTGGAGCAGCAGGAGCAGCTGAGGGAGCTGGGGGGGCTCATCCTGGAGAAAAGGAGGCTCAGGGGGGACCTTCTGGCTCTGCAACCCCCTGACAGGAGGGGGGAGCCGGGGGGGTTCTTTTCCAAAAAAACAAGTGACAGGATAAGAGGAAGTGGCCTCAAGTTGCGCCAGGGGAGGCTCAGGTTGGACATGAGGAGGAATTTCTCCCTGGAAAGGGTGGTGAGGCCTTGGCAGGGGCTGCCCAGGGAGGTTTGGAGTGCCCAGCCCTGGAGGTGTCCCAGGAAGGCCTGGCCCTGGCACTCAGTGCTCTGGGCTGGAGGACAAGGGGGGCATCGGGCACAGCTTGAACTCCATGACCTTGAAGGTCTTTCCCAACCCAAATGACCCTGTGACTCTCAATATTTGGGGGTTGGACCCCACGACCTCCAATGGTCCCTTCCAACCCAAACTATTCCGTGACAGGTTGATGGAAATGGGGTCAGGATAGATGGAAACTGTTTTCTGGAGAAACCTTAGGCCAGATCTGTGAGTTCCTCAGGGAGCTCCTGGCCTGGTGGAGCACCAGGATGACCTTGTAGTCACTGATGGATGTGATCTCCACCAGATTTTCTTGTCGTGATCTGAAGGTGGATCTTCCTCTCTTGGTGTTGTGGCTTGTAAAGCACTCAGGGAAGGAGGGCCACGGCTTGGGAAGGTGAGGGAGTGAGGAAACAGGGCCAGCAGAGCTGCTGGTGGAGCTTGGTTCTCTCCAAGGGCTGGGCTGGGACCACAAAGCCGCAGAACCTCATCCCAAACCCAGTGGAGGAATGTCGTGGGTGTCCTGGGCTCCCATCACGTCATGGGGCCGGACACTCTGGGAGCATTTCCCAGCCCAGAGCTCGGCCTCTGGCTGGTCTGAGCCATCAGCTCCTCCTGCAGAAGCTGATTTAAAAACAGAAACCCAGGAGCAGCAGAATGGCTTTTGCAGGAGCCTCATTAAGGCATTATTGCATCTATTAATAAAGCAGAACGTTTCCTCTGCTGGATGGTAATCACTGGGTGGATACTCTGGATGGGGCAGGGAAGGGGCCTCGTGGACAAATCCATAACGAGTAAATTAATGGATCAGGTTACTCCTGTAAAATTAACCAGTGTTTGTCCGTGGAAAGCCGGGAAAAAATGGAGCTGGGGAGACCCCAGAGCCACCCTGCTGGGAAAAGTTAATTTATAGGAAATTCCCTTGGGATCAATTCATTAAGGTTTACAGGCCTTGGAATGTTGTAGTTGTCTGAGACACCCGGATGAGTTGCAGTAAGTGTGTCATTACCTGCTGCTGCTGAAGCTCTTTAGATCCCCCCAAGAGGAATTAATCAGAGGGTCTTTCCCCCACCCACCCCCAAAATTCCTCATTTCTGGGGCAGGTTGTTGGTCTGTTATCCTTTCTTCCTTCTTGGGGACAGGGTGGGATGAGGTGACCGCTGTAGGTCCCTTCCACTGCGAGGGATTCAGTGATTCCTTCAACACGGAGCTGAATTGTGAATTGCTCCACCTTCCTGTCTCCTGCTGGGCTCCAAACCACCTCCAACTCCATGTGGATAAACTCCACAGGGTGTTATCCGTGCCCTTGGATGGCTCTGGTTCACCCCACCCCAAACGTGCGTTGGATTGACAGGAAGCTGAACAGGAGCCAGAGTGTGCCCAGGTGGCCAAGAAGGCCAATGGATCCTGGCCTGGAGCAGGAACAGTGTGGCAGCAGGAGCAGGGAAGTGATTCTTGCCCTGGACTCAGCACTGGTGAGGCCACCCCTGGAGTGCTGTGTCCAGTTCTGGGCCCTCAGCTCAGGAAGGACATTGAGGTCCTGGAGCAGGTCCAGAGGAGAGCAACAAGGCTGGGGAAGGGACTGGAGCACAATTCCCATGAGGAGAGGCTGAGGGAGCTGGGGCTGTTCAGCCTGGAGAAGAGGAGGCTCAGGGGAGACCTCCTCACTCTCTGCAACTCCCTGACAGGAGGGGGGAGCCAGGGGGGGGTTGGTCTCTTTTCCCAGGCAACTCTCAGCAAGACAAGAGGGCTCAGGGTCTTCAGCTGTGCCAGGGGAGGTTTAGGTTGGAGATTAGAAAGAATTTCTTTGCAGAGAGGGTGCTCAGCCATTGGAATGGGCTGCCCAGGGAAGTGGTGGATTCTCCCTCCCTGGAGGTTTTTAAGGTGAGACTGGATGTGGCATCAGTGCCATGGGCTGGGAACCACGGCGGGGTTGGATCAAGGGTTGGACTTGATGACCTTGGAGGTCCCTTCCAACCCAGCTGATTCTCTGATTCTCTGATTCTCTGATTCTATGATTATGTGCAAAGACGCATCTTCCCGCACTCGGGCTGTGGATGGGACACACATCCCACCTGCCAGGATTTCCCTGGATCCTGATGAGCTGCTCAGGGCCTCGGTTTCCTTCTTTACCCCGTGGGAGAGCCCAGCAGCTCCTGCTCCTGTGGGTGGGAGGGATGGAGCAGCTCTTGGAGGGGGATTCCCTGGCAGTAGTTTGGTGTCCAACCCTCCCTCTCATCCCTCGTGTGAAGTGGGGGGACATCCTCCCTGGGAATATTTGACCCTCCAAGCCAAAACAGTGAGAGTCAGATGATTTGACCCCAAAATCATGAATGAACTCGAAATCCAGAAGTGATTTGGGGCTGTTTCTACTTTTAAGATAAAATTGGGAAGGGACTGGGAAACTGGGCTTGAAGCCCTTCCGGACCTGCTCCCTGAATTCTGGATAAACAATGTTTTATTCATATTGACCTGCTGTCAATTCTTATTTTAATTTTCCATTGAAAAATATAAAACCAAGTCAGACCAACATATCTGAAGTGGATGCAGGAGAACCCAGAGCTGGTTTCTGGACCATCCCTCAACCCTTTTGGAATGGGAAGCACAGGAGAAAGCAAAGCCTCCTGCTCTCCAGGTACAATTCCAAGATTATTGGGAGCTAATATTCATTTCCCTTTTATTTTAATGGGATGCTTTAAGAGACATTTTCACCTGGTCTCATTTCTGGAAGGGAATCATGGAATCATTTAGGTTGGAAAAGACCCCTAAGATCATTGATCCCCTGACCATGTCCCCCGGTGCCACATCCACAGGGATTTTAAATCCTTCCAGGAATGGTGACCCCACCACCACCCTGGGCAGCCTGTTCCAACACTTTACAGCCCTTTCCATGCAGAATTTTTCCCTAATATCCAACCTAAACCTCACCATCCCTGTGCTACAGGCAAGCAAGAGGCCGAGCCTTGATAAGACCCAACTATAAGTTGGTTTTTTTCAGAGGATTTTTTTCTGAAGCAAAAATTGATGGGAATTTCACTAAGGCTGAATTAAAAGTCCCCAAAAATCCTTTTTTATTGAGTGACATGACGGTGAAAGAAAACAATCTGGTGCTCTGAGGGGTGGTGGGATGGGAAGTTTTGTCAAAGAGTTCCTGTGATGAGCAGAGATGATTTGGTGCCTCTGCTCTGTGCTCTCCTAAACCTCAGCCACCCTCAGTAAATCTGCCTTGTTCTTGCTCAGTTTTGGGCTGCAAGGACCTGGCCACTGTATCCTGGCTCCTGCAAACCCCTTTGGCCTTAAATTATCTCCTTAACAATGCAAGAGGAAGAGGGAATTTTGAATCTCGAGTGGGTTCTCCGAGCGAGTCTCCTCTGAGACATCACATCGATTTTTTTGGGGGTGATTTGGGTATGAAGAAGAGTTTTGCCCTCTTTATACAATCTCTGCTCTTGAAAGAGCTGCTGCCAGGGCAAATTAGGGAGATGTTTTTAATAGGAAGCCTTATTAAATGGAGCAAATATTCCACGTGCAGGGGCAGGCTGGAGAAATGCATCTCTGCCGACTCCCACAGGCTCCCAGATCCATCACATTTATGGCCCAGAAGGGATATTAAATCATCCCATCCCATCTCTGGAACACAGGGCTTAATTTTCCTCCTTTTACCTGTGTGTGTCAGGCCCTGCCATAGGAATTCTTCCAGGGAAACTTCCCATCTTGAAGAAATCAGGCGGAGGAGAATCCAGCGCTTCCCTCGGCCGCTTAATCACCCTCACTGTTTATTCCATGTGTAATTTGTCTGACTCTCAGCTATTAATTCCTGTTCTGCCTTTCACCACCAGCCTAAAGAGTCCTGCAGGAGCCACATTTCCCTCCTCGGGGGGAAGCTCGTGGGATGTCATCAAACCAGCTCCGGGTTTCACTTTTTGATCAGCTGAGTGGAAATTATTGAGCTCGTGAAGCCTCTTCCTGCCTCAGGAATAATTCCTCTCTCAGGAGTAATTCCTCTCCCAGGAATAATTCCTCCCTGTGTTTTCCTTCTTTTTAAAAAATATCAGATACAAACTCTGTCTGGATTTTCCTTATCCATCTCTTGGTGGTGGAGAAATCACCGAGGGAAAACTGTTGTCCCTCAAATGTCTGTATTTGGGGATCACATTCCATTTTTCCCTTTCACAGGTTTGTGATGGGACCCATCACCAGGTAATTTGGCCTCTTTGGATCTTAAATCTTTGGAGTGGCTGTTTTTGGGAGATGTTATGGCTGCCCCTGGATCCCTGGAAGTGTCCAAGGCCAGGTTGGATGTAGTTTGGAGCAACCTGGTCTAGTGGAAAGTGTCCCTGCCTATGGCAGGGAGTTGGGATTAGATGGTCTTTCAGGTCCCTTCCAACCCAGATTCCATGATTCCATGACTCCAACACCTCTGCTTTGTGGGGAGGGGTGTGGGAGCTCACACTACCACAACTTCCAGCTGGCTCCCTTTGCTGCCTCGTCCTTGCTGCAATTCCTGCTCCTTCCAGGCTTTTCAATATTCTGGGAGAAGGTGGATTTGCCAAACCTGGTTTATTTATTTGTGAGTTACCAGAAGTGTGGAAAAGTGGGGACAGACTGGGATTGATTCCCATGGGCTGGTGGAAATCCAAGGAGAGGGTGGGTGAGAAGATGTGTTGCCATTGAGGCAGAAAATTGTGGTTAATGACCTTGGAGATGTTCACCCCCACATTGTGTCCCCTGAGGCACCTGGATCCAGGAGGTTTTCCAGAATTTCTCCGTTGGCAGAGGCCAACCAGCTGTGCTTTGGATGTTCCCAGCAGGAGGGGGGGTATGGATGTCCCAGATGTTGTTCTCTGGCTTCGTGGTCAATTTGTCTCCTTCACATCCCAGTTCAGTCACCATAACTTGCACAATCTCATCAGAAATGGCTTTCCAGCAGGCTGGAAATTCCTCTTTTTCCCATTGGAAAGCTCTGCAGGCTCATCCATGCTGAGGATCCCAGCTCCTGTGCTGGGAAGGATTACTACAGGATAGATAAAATGCATTATTCTGCTTGGAAAAATGTTTTAGAGGATAAATCTTAGTTTGCTTGTGCCTGAGGGTGACACGAAACACGTGCACTGTGGTCTGGATTTCATGGAGCTCGTGGAGCCAGGGAAGGTCCCAATCGTTGGGAATGTGTTCTTATCCAGCTCCAAGGGAGAACAGGAGCAGGAAACAGGACACAGAAGCTCTGCAATGGGGCAGGTTCACACAGAGAGTTGGTTTCTCTGTCTTTTAAAAGAGAGGGAAAACCAGGAATTGGACGTGGTCACCCAAACACAGGGAATGTGCAGAGGTGTTTCCATGAGCCCAAAATCCCAGCTGAGCTCGGAAGTGCCAGTTGTCCCTCCAGAGTGACCCCAAGGAATGCCCTCACTCTGCATTTGTGGTTTATTTACTGGGATAGGAGTTAGTGTGGGTGGTGGGATAAACACCTGCACTGATGAAACAGCTCCATCACCACCCCTGGAAGTGTCCAAAAACCACTTGGATGTGGCACTTGGGGACAAGGGTCAGTGGTGGCCTTGGCAATGCTGGGGGAAGGTTGGACTGGATGATCTCAGAGGGCTCAGTTGGAACCCCAAAGGCTTATTTGAAGTGTGAAGATGCAAAGGTGGCACGAACAAAAGTGCCTAAACCCCTCATTTCCATGGTTCTGCTTTTCCCAGCAGGGTTTTCCCCGCTGTTATTATTTTTCCCCAAACATCTTTGGCCCCCCAAAGGAGATTTCAGGCCCCCCAAACCCTCTGCTTTGTCATCCCTTGCAGCTCTTGGAGCATCCCACGGTCATGAACCCACTTGGCACCCTCAGGGGATCTCCTGATTGTCCCCTTCCTCTCAGAGCTCAGCACAAACCCACGAGTCAGGCAAAGCCCCCAAGTCCTGCCCATGAATCCAGAGAATATTTTGGTGCCCCGACATCCTCCCGGTTGTTTGTTTTGTTCTGAAGGCAAACAAACCTCTGCAAGGCACGTTAAAATAAGGTCTTAGCCTGGCCACAAAGTCCAGGCTGCAAAGGCTGGGGAAGCCCAAGCTGGACTGTGGTTGTGTGGCTTTGATTCGACTCCTTTTGGTGTGGGAATGGTGTTCCTGCCTGGAATGACACGGTCACAGGAGCAGATCCAAGGACCAGTGTTCCCTCCCTGAGCCAGCTCTTTAATAACCCATTTGGTGCTTGTTGAACCAAGAGCAGCTGCAGGTCAGGGGTTTTAGGGCACTGCTTGGTCCAGGTTTTGTCCTCCTGAGGCTCCACCAGTGACCTCGACCACGGAGATTTGTGCAAATATGGACAAACTTCCC
>NW_020897836.1:72722-83826 GCF_003984885.1 Neopelma chrysocephalum | reverse complement strand
CTGTGCAGGGCTGAGGGTTGGGCTGGATGGTCCTTGGGGGTCCCTTCCAGCTCAGGATGTTCTGTGATCTGTGAAATCCTGGCTGGGCTGAGCTGGGAGGAAGGAGACGCCTCCACTCGTGTGTTCATGGTCCTTTTATTTGTAGAAGGGGAGTGAGGGACTGACCAGCAAAAGAGGTTGGAAAATCAGCTTAGCCAGGATGGTGGAGACATTCGTGGCCAGGACAAGGCAGGATTGGGATTGTCCTCCTCTTCCATGTGCTCTTTGAGCTGTGCAGGACACGTTTGGCTGATCCTGTGGGGCACAGGGTGGGACTCTTGGGGCTGGTCCTGTGCAGGGCTGAGGGTTGGACTGGATGATCCTTGTGGGTCCCTCCCAGCTCGGGATATCCTGTGATTCTGTGGGTTGCTGGAGCTGGACTCTCTCGTGGCTGTTGGCCCCTGTCCCTGCCCTCTGGCTCTGTCCCAGCCCCTGGCACTGCTCCCTCGCTGCCCCTCTGCCCCATCCCCGGCTCAACCCACCCTGCATCCCCCGGGAACCATCCCCGGCCTGGCTCCCCGCCCTCCCCCCGTCCCGGGACCCCAAAATAACCCCGCTCCGTTCAGCCAGAGCCCGAGGGCAGCCGGGCACTGGGGCAGCAGCCCGAGCCAGCTGTGCCAAAGGGCACCCACGGCCTTCCCGGGCAGTTTTCCGATGGCTTTGGCTGCGGCTGCCGCGGGAGTGCGGGGGATGGAGAGACGTGAGTCAGCCCCGGAGCCTCTCCCGGCGCTTAGCAGATGCTTCCCGAGGGGAATTCGCGCCGGGTGGGTGAGGGTGGAGGGATGCAGGCGCTCCCCCAGCTGCAGGGACGCTTTCCAAGGGGGACAGCTCTTGGAGAAACGCGGTTGTCACTATAATTATCCCTGCAGGCTGTTCCAAGCTTGCCTTGGGAAGCTTTTCCGTGTGCACAGGCTGGAGCTGAAGCTTTCTCCTTCCTCCTCTTTTCCCTCTTTCTCAGCTGGGTAAATCCAGGTCGCTGCCTCCTGCTCCCACATCACCCTCCCTCTTCCATCAGGAGCCAGACCTGGAAATTGGGCTGATCCAGAATATCCACCCTTCAATCCGATCCCAAGCCAGGCTGGGATGAGGATGTGGGAAGGAGCAGAGCCTCAGGAACCTGGACCTGCAGCCCCGGGGTTTTTATTAGCCCCAGTTCCAGGAGCTGTGATCTGATGGGATCCAGAGGAGCCCAAACAAAATTCCACGGGCAGTTTTGGGCTCCGCGTGTGCCGAGGAAACCGAAACATATAAATAAGGGGGGAAGAACTTGAAACCAGCCCGGTCCTACAACACTTCATTTTTCAGTTTCTGGGCAGGGTTTATATTTGGCATCTAATTAATCTCCAAACACACAGAAATCATGCAGTTTTGCAGTTCCACGGTGCCTTTTACCTGGGAATTTGGAAACACCTTGTTAGGAAAAGGGGGCTTTGCAATTATCCCGAGTGTCCAGATGGAAAAACTGAGCCGAGGCTCTGTGACTTTGCCAAGGTTATCCCTGACTTTGCCAAGGTTATCCCGCCAGCCAGTGGCAGAGGTGAGAATGAGGTGGGAAAGGCACTTCACAGAAAATCCAGCTTAAAGGAAAAGTGCAAGGCAGGATCAGGGCTGAGCTTTCCAGGAGCAATCCCGGCTCCAGTCCCGCTTCCCAGAGCTCCAGACTCAGCCTGACACTCCATAACTGCTCCAGAGCTCCCCAGCAGCTGAGTAACACGATAGGGGGAGAATTTGTGGTTGCAAGTGGAGCTCGGGAGCCCTGATTGATGGGACCTGAGTGTGAGCACCAGATCCCACAGCCCTGGCCAAGGAGAACACGATCTTCCCCAGTTCCTGGGAGCTGGAAGTTGTTTGGAGCTCCAGCAGGATGAGAAGATCCACCTTTTATATTTGGGGGGGCTCCACCTTCCAGGTCCTGAAGTTCTGCTTTGGTTGCTGGGGTTGGATGCACCAGATTTTCATATTTATGGTGATTTTTTTTTTGTGGCTGAGGATCAAAGCTCTGCTCAGTGGGACCTGGATTTGCTCTGGAGTGGTTTGCACTGGGAATGTGGGAGGTGGCAGGGATGCAGCCTGTCACAGCTTCAGGGAGGAGCAGATGGGGCAGCAGGAGGAGAAGCAGGATGGGGACTTGCCTTGCAATTCATTCCCAGACCAAACAGCAGAGAATAAATGGATTTTAGACCACGGTTTAAAAAAAGTGGAGTCAGTGGGAGGAGGGAAGCTTAAAAACTGGAGTTAACGGGATGAGGGAAGCTGCTGGACTCTGCTGTGTGTTGGATCAAAGTGGTAAAAACCAGGAGAAAAGACACCTTTATGGAAAAATCTATGGGATGAGGTTGTGTTCCCTGCCTTGTGTGCTGCCCTCGGTTTGGGAACAGGTTGGAATACATTCTGGGATACCTGTGGTTTACACGATCCTCCAAGCTGGTGACTGAGCAAATCTGCACCCCCAAACTTCTCTGTGCCTGTTTTCACCTAAAGGATGTGTTTTAAGTCCCCCATTCCCTAAATTGTCTTGTTTTGAAGTTTGGGATGTCCGGGCTGGTGTCTCTCCACGAGGGGGATTACAGCCCTGCTCTCCAACTCATGGAGATCCTGGGAAGCTGAGGGAGATCAAGAAGCAAATAAGCACCCAAAATTACTTAAACATCCACCACTAAGGGAGGACAAAGAAGGGAAGGACAGCACAAAGGAATGGGTTTCCCAACAGATGAAACTCTGGATCTGGAGCGGCGGATCTGGGATGAAGGATGAGCTTGGCATGAGAGGCAGAGGAGGGAGCAGCCCCTGCGTGGCTCCTGTTTAAATATTGGCTTCCCTGGTACCTTAGCACAGGTAAGAGGTCACAGGAGCTCTGGCAGCAGCCGAGGGGAGCGTCAATTGGAACCAGATGTCAGGAAGTGCGAGGCTCCGGGAACGTGCGGAAGGGCCTCCCGGCCATGGCGGCGCAGCCCGAACACTGGGGTCATTCACCGAGCAATTATTGGCATCCCGCGGTTCTGGCCTCTTAAAAAACGGGAATCGACCCTCCAGGAGCCACGTGGTGGCTGCCAGGAGCCTTCCTGGGAAGTGCTGGTGAGGAGAATTCCAGCGAGCTCTGGATGGGAGGTGGGATGAGCGGAGCCGCCGTTGGCGGCGGGAAGGCTCCCGTTGAGTTCGGAGGGGATGAGAGCCACAGCTTTGGGAAAAAAAATCAAAAATAATGGAAAAGAAAGGCCAGGACCTCTTCCTCTCCCTCAGCTTTCCTGCTGGAACATCCCTTAGAGCTTCTCTGAGTTGTGTCTTCCACGTTTTCTCTCGGGGAGCGTTGCCTGTTGAGTCCTCGAGGCCACGAGGTCGTGGTGGGGCCGTGGGTGCTCCAGGTCCTTAAAAGAAGGTTGGGGAGACTTTGTTAAGCATTTGCCATAAATCATCTGAAAGTTCTGGTTGCAACAGGAATATCTAGGGGAGATTTCCTTGCCTGGCTCTTGTAGGAGGTCAGACAGTTTGGATCTAAGTAGTTCTTTGTGGTCACCCACACTGTCTTTGCTCTTTGTTGCCACATGTTCCTCCAATTTACATCATGGTCCAGAAAACCTGTGAGGATTTTTTGGGGAAAGAAAGACCCTCCTGTTTATTTTCATGCATGAAATTCAAGAATAATGGGAAAAGCCCCGCTTCTGAGGCTGGAAATTATGGCTTTATTGTTATTTTTATTTTCAGTTTTCCTTTCTTCTCCTCAACTTTTCCTGCTCTGTAGAAAAATCTCAACAGTCACTTTCTGGAAGTGTCCAAGTGGACAGGGCTTGGAGCAAGATGGTCTAGTGGAAGGTGTCCCTGCCCATGGCAGGGGGTGGAACGAGGTGGTCTTCAAGGTCTCTTCCAACCCAAACCAATCTGTAATTCCATAATCCTACACTAGGATAGGAAAAGGGAACAGAGCAGCTGTCCTGGGCTCCAGAGCTGAGATTCCCCACCCAGTGTCCCTTGATCCATCCTGGCAGAGCTGTGTCACCCCTGAGGTGTCACCCCTGGGCAGGTGATGCTTCCCCTCCTCAGGCTCCAGCTCTGGCTGAGGCAGAAATTTGGGCTGGGTGAGCCCCAGATGTGCTTCCCAACCTGAGCTGCTCTGGGAGTCCATGAATTCTAATTAATAATGACTTTAACGAGCAGGTGCCAGCTTGGCTTTGCTGGGCAGGCTGAGGAGAGAAGGGACCTTGTGCACATCCAGCAACCTGCTTGAATTCCTGCCATTTCCCAGCCTCTCCAGGGAACAGGAAAAGGGAACAGAGCAGCTGTCCTGGGCTCCAGAGCTGAGATTTCAATCCTGACCACTTCCAGTCTCCACAGGGAATAGGAAAAGGGAACAGAGCAGCTGTCCTGGGCTCCAGAGCTGAGATTCCCCACCCAGCATCCCTTTGATCCATCCTGGCAGAGCCCCTTCCCTCAATACCCAGCACTGGGAACCTCCCCCTCTGGAAAGGGGGTTCTGGCAGCACCAAGTTCAATGGGATGGCTCTGGAAGCTGGACTTTATTCCATGGCCATGAATTCATCCCACTTAGAGCTGAGCCCAATCATCTGAGGGTGACTTTTCACACCCCAGACAGAGCAAAAAGCCACTTCACTGCAAAGAAGGGACTGAGGAATGAGGATTTACTGGGAAAACTACGAGGATCTATTGGAAGCAAAGAGAAACCTTAAAGGTCTGGAGCCATTCCTTTAGTTCAGTGGGATCTGGGATGGTTGGAAGGAGCAGAAGGATGCCCAGCTCAGGGAATACTTTCCACTGTTTGCTGCCTTAGGCTCCAAAAAAGAGCAGATTCCCTCAGCTTTTCCAAAATGCTGCAGCTGAGTGAGGATGTCGGGGCAGGGATCAGAGTGGGGGGATTTGGGGGATATCTGGAGTGGGGAGGGGGGACACCCTTTTAGTTCCCTCCACTCCTTCCAAACGGCCCCAAGTGAAAAAGTCCGAGGGGTTCTGGCTTTCCAAGCGCTCACTTCACGGGATTGGAATGACTTCCTAACCCTTCCTATCCGAACAAAAATAACCCCGGAACGTTCCCTCTCCCTCCCGGCCCTGCCAGGGCCTCATGACTTTAAAAGGATTTGTGACAAGCCATGAGCCTTGAGAAAATAAAGCGGGATGAATTCCCATCGGCAGAGACAACTCCAAAGGTATGTGTGTCCTCCTCCCCACTCCACGGAAAACCACAGGCTTGGCCAAGCTCTGGAAGAGGAGCCTTTTCATTGGAGGTTTCCCAAATGGCATCCCAAGGGAATGATCCCTGTCCCCTCTAAATGAGGTCTACAGGGATTGAGCTTCCCCTCCCAATCCCAGGTTGGATGTTCTCAGTGCAGGGGATTGGGAAGGGGCCTGATCAGTGGGATAATCCCCCTCTGGGAATATCCAGCTCTTCCCAAGGGTCCCGCTCGGTGCCTGGGGGAGGGATTTCAAAGCAGGAGGTGGTGACTCACCTTTTTCCCAAAATAACTCCAGGGGTTTGGAAGGATGTTTTTGAGGGGACTGGCACAGCTTTGGGGATTCCTGGAGGGTTGGGAGGATGGCTTTGGGAATTGCTGAAAGCTTGGAAAGGTGGAATTCCTGGAGATTTGAATGGATGGGTTTTGGAATTCTTGGAGATTTGAAAAGATAGGTTTTGGAATTCGTGGAGGTTTGTGAGGATGGGGTTTGGAATTCCTGGAGGTTTTGAAGGATGGGTTTTGGAATTCCTGGAGGTTTAAATGGATGACTTTTGGGATTCCTGAAGGTTTGTGAGGATGGCTTTTGGAATTCCTGGAGGTTTGGAAGGCTGGCTTCTGGAATTCCTGAAGCTTTGGAAGGATGGGTTTTGAAAATCCTGGGATTTGTGAGGATGGCTTTTGGAATTCTTGGAGGTTTGGAAGGATGGCTTTTGGAATTCCTGGAGGTTTGAAAGGCTGGTTTTTGGAATTCATGGAGCTTTCAAAAGATGGCTTTTGAAATTTCTGGAGCTTTGAAAAAACGGATTTTGGAATTCCTGGAGGTTTGGAAGGATGGGTTTTGGAATACATGGAAGTTTGGAAGGCTGGCTTTTGGAATTGCTTGAGGTTTGGAGTGCTGGCTTTGGGAATTCCTGGAGCACACACTGGGTGCAGAGCCTGCCCTGTTTGCTGCCTGGAGATGATCTGGACGAGTCTCCCCGTGGTCACAGATATGAAAACCACCGTGGATGAGAAGCTTGGTTTCACTCTCCAGCAGCTTAGAGACATGAGAGACCAAAGCAAACATCTGCCCATGACCTTAAATCTGAGGTTTAACCTCGGTCAAGGTCTATTTTAGGTCAGTTCTTGGTCAGTTCCTTGGTTTATGTGCCTTCCTTCCCCGTGCTGGTTCCACCAGAGCTCTGTCTCCAGCCCTTCCCACCCACTGGAGCAGGAAAAGAAGCACTGGGAGCTCAGAACCAACTGGTTTCCCTCCCCCTGGTCCCCACGGGATGTGACATTCCAGGGCTGGCACTGGAATATGTCGTGGGATGGCCGAGGTCAGCGCGGGTCAGTCCCTGATGCTCCGGGGGATGATGTCACACGTTGTGGTCCGGGCTGGTGGGAAGGGCTTGGAAAGGGCATTTTCCTTCTGTGCCCCGGGAATCATCCTGGGAATCATCAAAAGGAATCATCCTCTGGCTTGGTTTTGTTGAAAACGTTGGCAGGGAAGGGCAACAAAACCTCTCTTCTCATCGACGGCCTGGTGGTTTTGGGTTTGTCATCACGGAATCACGGACGGGTTTGGGTTGGAAGGGACCTCCGGGATCATCCGTTTCCAGCTCCCGGGAGGTGTTGATTGTTACGTGGTTTTGTGATTGTTAAATTTATGCTGGTTTTCTTTCATTCTCCTCTGGAACTCTGGAGATTTATTGGGACCTCAGTGGCAAAACGAAAGCAGAAATGGATTTCTTTGAGGCGTCGCGTGTTTGGGGAAAGGCAGAGTTTCCAGCTCTTTCCTCTGTTGAAAATTATCCCCAAATCCAGGTTATATCGATAAAATTCCAAATTATACTGATCGAATTCTGGTGTTACCTTGTCCTGATGGTTGTTGGTTCCCAACACTTCTTTCTGGAAGGTGAATTTTCCTGCCTTTCCAGCTGGAGCTGCCCCACCTTCCTTTGCCTGAATTGTCCCAAATCCTGACATAATCCAGGAGCAGGACCTGGCACAGGTTTTTTCCTGCATTTTCGTGTGTCCACCCAGCAAACTTTGCCTAAGGGAGCCCTGTGTTATTCCACCAGGGCAGACAGTAATACTTCTCATCTTTCCTGTATGTATATTTATATTTATAATATTTATTTATATCTAATATGTTTATTAATATATTAAATTTAATATATTGAAATATTTAATATATTGATTGATATATTAGATTAAATATAAAATATTTATTATATTTATTATTATTTTATTTACCATAATTATATATATAATATATATATTATATGTATATACACACATTATACTTCTCATCTTTCCTGTATATATATTTACATTTATTATATTTCTTTATATTTAATATATTTATTAATACATTAAATTTAATATATTGAAATATTTAATATATTGATAGATATATTAGGTTAAATATAATAAAATATTTAATATATTTATTATTATTTTATTTACCATAATTATATATATGTAGGTATACACACACACATAATACTTCTCATCTTTCTTGTATATATATTTATATTTATTATATTTATTTATATCTAATATATTTATTAATATATTAAATTTAATATATTGAAATATTTAATATATTGATAGATATATTAGATTAAATATAATAAAATATTTAATATATTTATTATTATAATATTTACCATAATTATATATATAATATATATATGCACACACATTAATACTTCTTATCTTTCCTGTATGTATATTTATATTTATTATATTTATTTATATCTAATATATTTATTAATATATTAAATGTAATATATTAAAATACTTACTATATTTATTAATATAGTAAATTTAATACATTACCATATTTAATATATTTATTAATATATTAAATTTACTATATTAAAATATTATTATTATTATTATTATTATTATTATTATTATTATTATTATTATTATTATATTGACCATAATTGCTCACAAAGGCACATTTGACTCCCTTGTTCCTCATATTCCTTGGCAGCAAAAGACTTTTTGGCCACCAACCTGTGGACACCACACGGTGGGTGAAGGCACCTCCTCCTCTCCCTCCCCTCCTCTCTCCGGCTTGGTTGTCTCAGCTTGGCAGAAAAAAAAGGAGAGGAGCCAAATTCTCCTTCCCTTCTCCTCCTGAAACGTGGATCCCTCGTTCCAGCAAGGGCTACGTGCTCCCAAACATTCCCATGGCTCGGCGTTCCCAGCGCTGTTTATTCTGCTGGAGTTCTCGCTCGGGTCAACCCCGACACTCCAAAGGCTGGTGGTGTGGTTTGGATTGGAGGTGGATTTTGTGGTCTCTGCTATTGGAGAGCTCTGCTTCAAACCCAGCCTGGCCAAGGCAGGCCAGAACCCCTCATTATCCCACAGTTTGGCCCCAAAGCTGGATGAACTCGGAGCATCCTGGGAGAAGCGTCTCCCCGGGCAATGGGGATGATGCAGAATTGCCTGTAGGACACAGGATGGAGAAGGGAGGGAATAGTTCCTTGCTCATCCAGTGGTGGAATAGATTTTAGTGGGGAGTTTTACTTGGGTAAGAATCATAAAATCATGGAATGGTTTGGATGGGAAGGGACCTGGAAGATCATCTAGTCCATGGGCAGGGACAAATTCCACTAGCCCAGGTTGCTCCAAGCTGGCCTTGGACACTTCCAGGGATCCAGGGGCAGCCACAGCTTCTCTGGGAAACCTGTGCCAGGGCCTCACCACCCTCAGAGCCAGGAATTCCTTCCCAATATCCATCTAAATTTATTGATTATACATCCAGTCCATCCAGTACATCAGAAATGTATCAAGGAAAAGGACTTTTACTGGTCAGCACCTGGATCCCACTTGGAGCTCTGCCAGAATTTGAAATCAGCCCCTCAATGTCCAAACCAACCTTATAACAACAAGTCCTTCCCTCACCTTTAATTTCTGGGATTCAACGTGTCCAACCTGGCCTTGGACACTTCCAGGGATCGGGGGCAGCCACAGCTTCTCTGGGAAATTCATTCCAGGACCTCCCAACCCTCCCAGCCAGGAATTCCTTCCTAATATCCCATCTCTCCCTGCCCTCTAGCAGTGGGAAGCTGTTCTTCCTTGTTCTGGCACTTCTGTCGCTTCCCCTTGTGGAAAGTCCATCTCCTTCCAGAGAAAATCCAGGAAACATCTGCCTGGGGACTGGGAACCATCCAGCCAAGGGACACTTGGGATGCTGCTTCCCAACCTCCTGGTGAGCAATATTTTGGGTGAAAGGGGGAGACGATGCCCCAACAGCCCCTTGGGGTGAGGGAGATGTTCCTCACCCACACCTGGGAGGGCAACGGGATGAGTTGGAGCCAAAAATACTCCAAGGATGGGACAAAAAACCCATGGATTTCCTCCTTTAATACATTCCCAGGAATATCTCCCTCTCTCCTCCCTTTTCTCCAAGCAAACACAGGTTTTTTGTGCCCTGTGTCCCAAAGTGCTGGTGTCTGACTTTTCCAGGAGTTCCTGAGGGGTGTCCGATGCTCCTTTGGCTGGAGAAGGGAGACAGGGGAGGTTCAACCGGGATAATTGTTCCAAAGGACTTGGATACGCCCAAATAGCCCTAAAACTGCTGGTTTCCACCATAAATCCCGGGAAGTCGAGGGCAGGAATGCTGGGGCTGATCCCTCCAGAGAACCTAAAAGCTCTTCCACAAACTGGAGACGACCCGGAATTGGAAATGGAATTCACCCTCCTTCGGATCTTAAGGAAGGATCAAATATCCAGCCCAGGATTCCTCCGGCCTTTCAAACTGCTCAATGGAAGTGGGATAAATCCCATTTTTTCTCTTGGATTTTCTGTAGATTTTATTCATTTTTAAACATCTTTTCTTCAATATGTGCTGCAAAGAGTATTTTGGGATCTGTCTCGTCTGTTGTTCCTGCAGACGTGGAAACTCTTTTCTCCTGTTCACCATCACCTTTGAGGGACATCAAGGTGACCTTTCCTATTTCAATAGTTAAGTGCCTTTTTAAATATTTCTTTAAATATTCTTATTTTCGTATTAAAAATTTATACAAAAATTGATATAAAAATGGATATAAAATTAAGATAAACTTTATATTAAATTAATATTAAAATTATGTAAATATATATAAAAATGTATATTAAAATTTTATGTCAAAATTATAAAATTAATATAAACCTTAGATTAAAATTCATATTTAAATTATATAAATATATATAAAATGTATATTGAAATTTAATGTGAAAAGTATAAAATTATAAAAATTGTATAAAAATAATATAAAATTTAGATTAAAATTAGTATGCAAATTATATTATTATAATATTATAATATTATATCTTATTATTATATCATATTATTATATCATATTATTATTATATTATATTACATTACATTATATTATATTATATATTATATTATATTATATTATATTAAAATGGATATTAAAATTTTATATGAAATTTATAAAATTATTAAAAATTATGTATATTTATATTAAAATTAATATTAAGATTATATAAATTTTATTATGTATGTTAAAATTTTATATGAAAATAATAAAATTATAAAATTGTATAAGTATTTAGATTAAAATTCATATTAAAATGATATAAATTTATAGATAATGGATCTTACGATTTTATATAAAAATTAGAAAATTTAAAAATTGTATAAAATTTCTATAAAATTTATATTAAAATTCATATTAAAATGATATACATTTTCATATAAAAGTATATTAAAATTTTATATGAAAATAATAAAATTACAAAATTTATATGAAAATGATATAAAATTTAGAATAAAATTCATATTAAAATGATATAAATTTCTAGATAATGGATATTACAATTTTATACAAAAATTAGAAAATTTTAAAAATTGTATAAAATTTCTATAAAATTTA